>NC_141164.1:93709985-93864057 GCF_053477565.2 Lygodium microphyllum
AGAGGTGGATGCATTAGGGTTCACCGAAGGGGCACAGCAGGAAGTCCGACATGAGAAAGAGGCTAGATTGAACTTCGAGATGGGACCTCATGAAGAGGAATTAGTCCCACAACCTCCCTCCCTACCAGAGCTAGACAACTAGCACAGTAGGTGGACACCTCCGAAGAAAAAAGAGCTACACTCAAGGAAAAAAGGAAGCATATGGTGGAGGATGCAAGGAGAAGACTGAAGGCCAAACCTATATAAGTACCACTTGCACCTATTCCACCGAGCCAGGATACTATCCCAGCAAGCTTCCATGCCAATTTGGTGATATGGGAACACCAAGAGACCTCCAAAAACCCCTTCAACTTGAACTTCCAATTCCCCGCTAACTTGCGTAGGGTTTTACCAGTCGAGCTGGTGGAAGAGATCATCAACATCGGCAGCAACATGCTCAGGAGGGGACAATGGCTAATGGAGAGACAGCAGAACCAGAGGATGCAGAATTTTGGCAAGACAATTTTTTAGGTCCCGAGATCAGTGCTCGGGCTACGAGTGCTAGCCTACATGAAGAAGGCACCTCTATGACATAAATATAGACATTTGGGTGGCATTCTACAACACCCTCCCATTCAAGCGCAACAACCCAATATTCATGCCATACCCCTGTAGAATGGGAGTGGATTTTGACCCCAATTTCCACGGCCAGTACGACTTTCCTGTGATCTACAATGCAAATTGTACCACGTCGGAGGAGGCCCTTTGCTTCACCCCCGAAAATCAAGGTGACTCTATAGTTTGTTTTGTCAATGAATTCTCCTCGTGCCCTGACCCCACATTCATTACTACCTATAATTACCTTAGGCTACTTAGGATCCTACTTAGGCAAAATCTCACCCCACAAAAACACAGCCTTCCACCCCTTTTCTTTGATCTGAATGCCATAAACAGCTACACCACATGTCTCAACTAATAATGCGTGTCACTTTTCTCCCCTTGTTTTGTTTATCCATTCTAGAAGATATGAATGATAGCCACTTTACACATTGCAATCATCCATTTCTCTCTACCACCACTCTGCAAGTCCACCTGAATCTCAAGGGGTACTTGCAAAGTCGGCAATTCCTAAATAAGTCCCTTATGCCCCCTTCTACACCCCACTTAGACGACGAAGCTTAGCTCTCATCTTGCCTATGTAATTTCCACACAAAAAAACAACGAGAACGAAGGGAAGTACGAAAGAAAAAGAAATCAAAGATGAAAAGCAAAGAAATCACAACGAACAGCAATCTACCCCACATGGGCCACAGTCCCTACACCTAGGGGTTCTCAAGTTAGGTGCGTCCGGTGGCCTCAGTCGGCCAACTCTATCCCTAACCGCCTAGCCTCATTTTGATTCCCCACTTCACACTTAGGGCACATCAAGGGCAAGACACACCTAAAGAGGTAATACTCGCATATGGTTAGACATGTCACCCTAAGCCACCCGCATCACACCTCCCTTGTGCACAAACTGGGTCCTCAAGTGTGGGGCAGTGCCCAAGCTTGCCTATGGTTACCCAACTCCTAGTCCCACTAGCACGATCACAATGCACCACACGGCACATCCCCAGGAAGTGCACCTTCTTTTCTTTTTAGGTACAAACAAAGGCTCCAAACCCTGACTTCGAAGGCCCCATCATCCATGCAATGCGCTCCCGGCCTCCACCACCTTAACTAGGTGATCGTTTCTTCCCAAGCCCAATTCCTCTACGGCCCTGTCATTATCGCCTCACACGTCCGCCCTTTCCCATCAAACCTTCATCAACTCAAAACCGCAAGTGTCTTAAAACTAACACCCGCCTAAGAGAGGGGCCATCTTATGCGACAGCGTTCCCATACATGCAAACCAAGGTAGAAGCAGACCAAGGCAGCCCTAGTCAAAAAGTGAATGAAGAAGCCCATTTGGAACAACGTAGGAGAAGGCAGCCCCACAGAGGGCCAAAAGACCAATCTATCTAACACCATCTTAAATTTCAAAGATGGATCCGTCCACCTGCCATCTCCAAGCAGGGATCCTTCTAACACCAACTTAAATTTCCAAGATGGATCCGCCCACCAATCTACCTCCATGCATGGATCTGTCCAACACAATATTCAATTTCAAAGGTCAAATCTCCTCAAGGCTAGCATCAAAGAGGGACCCACCCCAACTTCAAGGGCCAGTCCAACCCCCACACAGTTGTATACAAACTCAAAAAAAGTCACCTGGCTACACCCATCCCTCCTTCCAACCACTCCGCATTAGTGCCATGGGACTAGCACTCGTCTAGGAGGGGGGTAATGTAAACTCTCATACAAACAAGGTGGAAAATCTAGAAAATCTAAAGTAGAATACAAGGCCAAGGAAAAAGTGAAACGGAAGATAAAGGCACACCAAGGAAAATCTGGAAACACAGGAAGTGCAAAGAAGTCCTAAATCAAGGAAAGAGGTGCACAAGAAAAAGTGCAAGTCAATACTTTTGTAAAAGAGTGCAAGGGGTATCATGATTTATTTTGTAAAAGAGTGTTGGGCTCTCACCTGTGCAAATTGTAAAGGTAGGCGGGCGGTAGGAAGGAAGCTAGGAAGATAGGAAGAAAATGGAAAAAATGGCCTAGGTCATGGCCGGCCATGTAAAAAAGGGGATAAGGGGATGACTGCCCATGGGATTTTAGGGAATGTATATAAAGTTCAAAAAGTGAATGAGAGCTCATTCTTTGGTGTGTGGCAAAGTGGACTCTTCTTCTCTCCTTCTCTTCTCTTGCTTGCTTGCTTGTGAGTGCTTGAGGGAGTGAGTGCGTGAGGGTGAGGGATCTTGGAGGTAAAGCCCTCCACCATATCCTCTCTTCTTCTTCTCTTCCCTTCTCTTCTCTCGTCTCGTGCGTGGCTATGAGGAGGGATGGAGCTTGGAGGAAGAGATTTGAGGATGCTTGAGCTTGCATCATGAGTCTAGAGCTATCAGAGTACTTGAGAGAGGAAGCAACTGAATTGGGTATCAAGATAAGCTTATTATACTCGTAGAGAGAAATAGCACATCGGCTATGTGAGAGGTAGCCATTAGTGCTCGCTTGAAACGCTTGAACAATAAGCGGTCTGTGGGTCTTGGCGGTTGCCTCTACACTAGTGGATTCTAATATTAAGAATACGAAACACTACTTCGTAACACAGACATGGGCCATGATTTACAAGGATGCACTTTGATATGACTCAACCCATCCTTCAAAGGAACTATTTGAAGCAACACAGAAGAAACTGAATATATCTCACTTGGGCAAATCAAATAATGACTGGACTCCTAAGTCTTTGTGAATTAGTCAATCAAGCATTTAGAGATGGAGTGAGGAGTTGCTAGTTTCAAATGAAAAGCATAAAATTTGTGTTAAGGTATGTTCACTTGGATAGCATGTGGATCTTCATTAGTATTTTACAATAATTCACTAAGTATGTTGCTATTTTTCAGATTATTGTACATGAGGATGGATTTATTGGTCATATTATTGGCAAACAAAAAGGAAGTTTGGGCAAGGACTTTGCATCAAGAAATTATACAAAAAACCTCACCTTTCCAAATTTTTTTGTTTTTCAATCACAAGTTCTCAAGGGACAATTCAATGTTTTCTCTTTTTGCATTGAAGACCCTATCAAGATATCTTGGAGGGTATCCTATTAGATGGAATGCGTAGAAGATAATATTGTTGGAGAAGCAAGAAGCTCTGTGAGTTTTTTATCAAGGCCGTAGTGGCCATATATAATGCCATAAACACTACTTAGTGTATACATCATTTGGCTTAATGTGCAAGATTATGGATCCAAATTTGCTTACACAATGTGAAAAGAAATTGTCTACTTAGATCCAAATCAATTTCAATAATTGAGCAACAATCATTAAAACAACTATAGGATGAAGCGAGGCCATGGGTAGAGGAGTATATTTGACTATTATTGTATTGTCATTGTACTCAAAAGCAATGGTTTTTTAATGGGATATATTTTATAATATAAATATCTTTATAAAAATTTGTAAGTGTTTCATCATGTCAAGATTTGTGAATTTTATGATGTTCTTATGCTAAGATGGAATTTCTTACAAGGCCCAAACTTGAGTTCAAATTTCCCTTAATGCCTCCTCGTGTGATGTGGTCCATTGTCATGGAGAGTCCAAAGAGTCTAGGGGAGAGGGAACATCCTTGCTTCATGTGATTTTGCTAAAGGCCACATGTGTGAGTTCTCTTGGGCATTTGACTTACCCTAGCGCCCTCTTGTACAATGTATAGATAGCCCAAACCATATGTGAGGGGCATTCGTAACCTCTGTAATCTATCTCATGAGATTATATCAAATGCTTTGTGAAAGTTCACAAAGCAATAGTAGAGTCTCTTCTTCTTGGTTTTCGCTTGCTCAATCATGTCTCTCAAGGTGAAGATGTGGTATAGTGTAGAGAATCCCCATCTGAATCTAGCTTGTCCTACATCTCTCAATCACCCTCTTTTGCAAAGGTGCTTAGCTCTACCTCCATCATTGCTCCATAGAACTTAGCCGATGTGTGGCTCACCTATTGGTTTTGTAGCTACTTGGGTCTAGAGGATTTCTAGACATGCAAATAGACACAGTTGTATGCATGGTGCTCCATTTATTTGAAAATCCCTCTATGAATGCCCTATTAAAGATAAATGCAAGGAGATGGGCCAAACTATACATTACACAGATGAAGTACTCACCTTGTACGATCCATCAAGTGTCCATGTTGTAGATGCTCACCATATCTTGTGTGAACAAGGTGGATGAGATAAGGTGAGGCTCTAGAGGTGTGGAATCAACAATTCGTGTGGTACATCATATAACCTCTCTCCATAGGAGTGTCAAGTCTCTAGGTCTCCTACAGTTGGGGGTAGGTGTAGCTCTCATAATATGTGTCATGCTATGGCTACATCATTGTTCATGAATAGAGAGTACAAATCATAGGATTGTGCTTGCTTGTATGCTTGCCTTTTATGGCAAGTGACGATCCTCATCTTTCTATGGGCCTCCCTCTATGTGATATATCATAGCCCTCTCTAGGTCTGAAGGTGTTTGTTCATCTCCCTGCACTCATCATCATACCATCTATTTTGGGGCAAGGTCCCAAGCTGAGTATGTCCCATTGTGTATGTAAAGTATGGAAAGTTTTGGAGAGTAATTGTAGGATGGAAGTTAGCTCTCTTGAACCCATAAAGCTAGGATGTAGTCCACTTCTAGAGTCAACAAATTGTTCATCCTAAGCACTTTGTTCCCATTGTAGATACCGAGAGGATGTCATGACCCTAACTTTAACAAGATCATCCAACGTCTCTGAATACCTTTTTTGTGTTGCATCCTCTACATCCATATCCTTTACCTCCATCACCTATAGTCTCCCTAGATCCTCGAAGTCATATGTACCACACCATATACTCTATCCTAGTGCTAAAATATTCTACAAAAAGAATTTCTACCAATCTAAAGTAGTGTATGATCCCATGTAATAGATCTATGGAGAGAGGCTCCCCATCTACTCCATCTCCCTCTCTCTTGATGTTGTATCTCCCCAATAACATACCTTAATCCTTTTGGAAATAAGGAACATAGTGTGATGTATGACATTCTATCTCGTGAGAGCACCCTAATCCATACATATTGAGATTCAAGATCACACACCATAATGTATATTCAATTTTATGGCTCTTGCCTGGAGTCTTGTGTGGTGCCCTAATACATTGTGTTACATGTACCCCTAAACTCTAAGCAACCCCCTTGTTAGACACCTCTTTGGGTGAAGAGCTTTCTTTATCAAGTGTGCCATTGACTCTCATGTTCAAGCTCTTACTTGTCTCATCCTTTTCTTCTTTGATGATATTGATTGTATTCTCTTGTATTTCTACCACTTCTCAACTCTTACTCTTCAAGGCTATGATTTCTTCTCATTTGTTTAATATCTAGGTGCACAATTGCTCTTCCCGTTTTCACTTTTCAACATCCCTTTTAAGTTTAACAAGCTTGTCCACTAAGCCTCATTGAGCAATCCAAGGTTCTTTTTTATTTATTAATCAAAGCTTTTAAGGTCTTTTCCAAGTTTACCAACTTTACCTCCATTTCTACTTTACCTTTTTTTGTCAAGTCAAATACTCATCTTTTTTCATGTATGCAAGTCCATGAATTTGGGCTCAAAAAGAGAGGAGGCAAGATAAGTTAGGGAAGGGCAAAAAGAGGCGTAGAGTGGAGTATTCACATTATTAGGTTGGTTATGTGCCATTTATAAGGAAGCAAAGGAGGTGAGACCAATTGGGGTAAGGTGAGCACAAAAAGTGGGTTGGGACTAGGGGGTAGAGGCTAACCAAAGGGCAAAGAGGGAGGCATGTAAGCAAAAGTGATGTAAGGGGCTAAGGCTAGCAAGGTGAGGCAAGCTAGCGAGAGGGAATAGCAACGCTGAACGGGGAGGTCAAGCAAGAAGGCAAAGAGAAGGGGGTTAAGGGAGTAGAGGGGCCATAATGCAATGGCAAGCCATATGCACAAGTTGCATGCACCCAACAATGAGAGGCTAGCACAAGATGTGTGTGTGTGTGTGTGTGTGTGTGACTTTCTTAAGGACTTCTACTCAATTCGCACCCACAAAGACTAGACTCATGTCATTATAGGACAAGTTATAAGATTTTATGTTTCAACTCTAAATTTCAGAAGCAAATGACTACAATAGCTTATACATAGGCTCACACACGACTCGCATTTGAGCAATGTCATAAGTGGACCAAAACATTTCTTAATTACTCACTATTGGGAGCACTCGCATTGCATTTGCAAGTGGTATGAAAAGATTCTAAAAGACTAAAAAGGTGAGAAAAAATCTTCTTGCCAAAGCAATGATTCACGAGTAATTATCAGTGTGCAACATAATCACACACAACTTGCAACAATATATCATCGAGACAGATACAATTGAGATGCTTGCAAAGGTGAAGGTCAGAACTTCAAGATTTTTGTTTTGTTTTTGTTTTTTGGGCCAGGTGCCTAATCAGACTCAAAGGCAGAACCCTGTGCCACTAGCAACTTCAAGATCGACAGTTGATTTCATGGCTGCATCCAATCCATTTCTTTGGTATCACACATGCTCCATGACAGATATTTCTATTGGGAAGGCTTCAAGCTGCATCCGTTTCAACACTTGCAAAGAGACCATTCTTGGTGATAAAATGAATCCTTATTTCAATCATGTCTACAGCTACAATTTTTCCTATCCAGGCTTCCTTTTTCACTCACAAAGTCTCTCTTAGCTATCAAGGCTCAAAGATCTAAAGATCACAGAAGATACCTCTTTCCTAGCACTGAGATCCAAAAATAGCAGTAACTCTTAATTCTTGTTTGAGCTATTAGCTCCCTTACTGGCAGCCGATCTCCCATCATTGCAACCAACCATAGTGAGCGAATGCGTAAGCAACTGTAAAGGTGCCAGTAATGTTCTGACTCCTGCTAGTATCTAGTAGCCTAATAAATAGGATATAGTATGTTATGCTTGGAAGGTCAAGATCTCTTCACGTGGAAAGTTGTTACGTGCATAAAATCCTGGTCATTGTCCCATTGTCACAGACTAAGTTCAAAATCCCATTTCCAGATTTCATGAAGTGTTTCAACTTTGCACTTTACAAAACTCCATGCAACAATATTGGCAGAGTTATATATTCATGGGACAAGATCTATTTGAACAAGGGAAAAGATTTGCGCATATCTTACTTTTGTATGGAAATGGCTTAGATATCACTGCCCTCCTGAAATTTTGGCATGTCAGTCCTTAGTATCAGCAGATCCTAACTAGGCATTTTCAGACAAGGTACAACAAAGAATGTGTTTCTGGCAGGTCTTTTTAGGAAAGGTTTGGAGATTTGATTATACAGATGCAACACAAAACCTGTTGAAGCTTCATTTATGATACAGGTTTAGTATAGGATGGTAAGCTAACACAAAAGCCTTTGAAACATCCACCACCTGAAAGCCTCTCCTTGTGAATCTTGGAAGCTATGCAGTTCTCACCATGAAAGGTGACCAAAAATTTTACTTTTTCTTTTTAGTGCCACCTGCTGCTTTTGTTTTCTTTGCTGCAGTTTTGACTGTTTTAGCCTCAGGAGCATCCTGTGAATTGAGATGCAGCATCTTAACACGAGTGCCAAAACCAGACCTTCTGTTAGGATGTAAGCTTTAAACTGGAATACCTTTCGCTTCACTGGTGCTGCACCTGAGCTTGGTTTGGATGCTTCTATGTTAGGATTTGGCTTGAAGAATGAATCCAACCTAAAGCAAAGAATGAAATATGAAGCCTTGTAAAAAGCTATCTGATTGCAAAAACCATTGCACTAAGAAACTATAAGCATACCTTCCTTGAGATGATTTGTTTTTGGCAGCTTTGATCTTCTCAATGGCCTGCAATTTGAAACTTAAATATAACATTCCGATGTATTCTTTCCCACCCTATCTGCATCAGAATCAGGAGAAGATAGGCCATACCTTCATAATTCTGTCATGATTAAATCCATTTTCTTCAACAAGAAATTTCCGCAGTCCCTGTTATGCAGGACAATTTGTTGAGGCTGCTAACACAGCAAACCATCTAGCTTAAGGAGATAACGGAACAAGCCCAACCTCCTCATCAGGTGGAACCCATTTCAACTCAGGTTGACTCTCTGCAGGAGCTACCAACGGTTCTTTGAAAAGCTGCCGTGCTTCTTTGTAAGGCCAAGCATCTGGAATTTGATACCTGAAAATTTGAAGGACAGATGCTCAACCCATAAAATCAAATACTTCACATAACAAACTTGCACTTCATTAGGCCAGCATACCTATCCTTGTTCATGTTCTCAAGGACAGCTTCTAAATTGCCATGCTGGCGAATTAATTTCAGTGCAGTTTGTGCACCAATTCCTGCAGAGCATCCAGAAGGCCATTTTCAAGATCTCAAGACAGCTTCAGGCCCATTGAACTGTGATCAGGTGAGCTATGATTAAACATGACATCAAGCATCTACTTCATTCTAAAATGAGAACACTTGGACAACTTAATCATGCCTTTCAGTTGACTCAGAAAGTGACAGTTCTTCCAAACACTAACTTTGTTTGTCTATCTAAAGGCATCTTTGTTTCCAAACATACCTGGCATATGCATGTTCAAGAACATGCCTATCATAAAGGTTGAAGGTTGCATTGGGCTGGAATGTGTTGCAATAAATGCTGACATTGCACTCAATGACTTAAAATCCTGAACACTAAATGGTATGGTCGATTTTAACTGCTTCAATGCCTCATTAAGGTTGTTGAAACTGTTTGTAGCCCAGCAGATGGAATGTCAGCACCATGCCAAAACTATACATGAATAAGAAATGTGGAAAAGCTTCAACCGGATGTGTCAAAGAGAAACTTCAATGGATGAAACAAAAAATCGAGTATCTTTGACCTCTACCAAACTTAGCAAACACGTGACCTCCTGCCACACTTAAAATGTCACAAGGTCATGAATTTTTAGCTAAATCCACTTGACCTTAATAAGACGTGCACACGTGTTGCAAACATGTGAGATTCAGTTGAATACAAGTCATGGTGATAGACAAACCTTGGCTTGGGCAATGATGGACGTTGGCAGAAGTTGTGGTGGACAGGTGCCAATTGGTACTTGGGTGAGGGATTGAGCCTTGATTTGCTAGAATCGAAGGGGAGTTCGATTAATGAAATTGGAGGGATTTCAAGTTCTCAACCTAGTCTCCTAGGGATTTCAATCAACAAAACTTGGAGCCATTTTGAGTTCATAGCATGGTCCCTCAATTTCAAAGCTTTGGTCATTCCTTGTTGTAGCTCATCAATTTCTGGAACTAATCAAAAAGAAATACTACAACGAGGACCAAGGTTTTGGGGGCTGATCGGCATTGGCTAATCTCTTTTCTTAAGGGCAATCTAGTCCAAGGTGGGAGATGAAATCCCGACTACCTGCCGAACACTTGTTCCAAGGGGTTCTAGGGCTGAGGGCTGAGGGCTGAGGGCTGAGGGAGGGGTACTATACACATGGATGTCATACCAAAGGGCAAGACAAGGATCTATAACTGACTAGCCTAACTAACCATCTATGAGACTAGCAATGCGCTAGGTGCAAGAATCAAGGGTCCACAACTTTGAGTGCCCATATGTATGTATGGACTTTGATTCAAAGGAACCCCTATCACAAAACTTCCTAATCCAATTGTCCAATAGCTACGGCTTGAAACAAATGTGAAAATCTTCAAATTGGAACAACCAAAAGTGGACCATAAGTCACATCCAAAAGGGTTGAGAGTCTGCTTGATGGATCACAAGAGACTCGGCTCTCAATCGTACAAAAAGAAACCAAATGACCAATAGAGGTAGAGTCGATGTATAGGGAAAATGTTGAACCCCAGTAGCCTAAGGTGGACACAATAATAAGTTCTAAAAGTCAATGCCAAAAATGCTTGAGGACTTGGGACTAGGCCTAGGATACATAAGGCTTTTAAAAAATGTAAAATACTTTAAAAATAAGTGGCTTTGGACCTTGCATGAGCCAAAAAGAGAACCTTAGTAATCAATGGACATAAGTATTAAAAATTCAACGACTGCACAGGGAAAGGTTGATACCATCAAAGCATTTCCACAATTGGATAGCAAGGCAACTTTAAAAAGAGGAAAGAATAGGCAAAGCTAATCAAGGAGCTGCTATCATGAGCTACATGGACTACGCAGAGATATTTCTACTATTGAGAATCAATTGTTGTGTCATCCAGGAGTTGGAACTTGTTGGATAGCAGGTTAAGTCCCTGAGCAATGTTTTATGCAAGAACCAGCAGGAGACATCTGGCATTAATAGTAGGTCTCAGTATTACAGAAGAAAGAGGCTCAGGGTACTGTAATAAATGCAAGCAAGTCTGTAACATATTTGATGCTAGTAGGCATCTTGCTTTCAAATACTCTATCTTAAGCACCTCCAAACATTACAGTTGCAGGCTGGAATTAGAATACCCCTTAATAGTAAAGTGCTACAGATAATTTGTCTATTTTCAAACTCGTTCTCGGGCTGTCTTCTCAGATCTAGCAGAAATTTTGTGAGCATTCCAAGCTTTTATAGCAGCAAAAGCAGTTGTGATGTCAGCTGCCAGTCTTTTTTTCTCCTTCTTTAAGTCATCTCTGTAACACTATTGTCTTTGTTGATATTGCTTACAACAGCAGCAGTTAATATCAGGTTGCTCTTCTTTATTGCAGGCTTGAAACAGAAAGTACAACAGAGGATTAGCATTGTCACATTACTGTTCCTCCTTTGTAGCAGCAATTTTTCCATATTTAACTATAGGCAGCCTGATCATGAGATCTAGTATGTGTGTCAGAGCTTGAGAACCCTTCCGTATCATTTCTGTAGCAGCAGGGAAGTACAATTGCAGTACAGTGCACACAGCTGCAAACCATCTTTCTGAGTTGATCCTATCATCTTTTTGCTCAGAATTTTGTTCGCCTCATCCGATTCATGTATGGGATGAGTGACATATATCAGTGCTTGCAATCTACTGGTATCATATGTAGACACCCAGAATTTAGTTGGGTGCAGACAGAGACAGTATGTTCTGAGCCTGAGCTGGTTCATGTGGCTCAATCTGATCAATTTTGTACCTCACTCTTCATGATTGAGATGTTCGATATGTGTGTGAGAGTGTGCAACGGAAAGAGGAAAGTGAACATGGAGAGGAGACAAAGAGAATGCAGGAGAGAGAAGGAACAATGTGACTGCAATGGCTTGTTAGTGGTCATGTTTGTCATGCCTTGTCATCTCCTGCCTGTGAGCCTCAGTCTGAGTCAGACGAGGACTTTAGGAGCTCTAACTTGTCTATCACTTGTTTTGATGGAGGAGGTAGCTCATTCTAGAGCACTCAGTTTATTGCATTTCAGTGCATTTTCTCCTCCAGTCGGGATTTTATGTGCATTTCCCGAGGCAGTTTCTGCATTCTTCAGCCTGCCTTACCTGCCGGACATTGCCCACCCTTTCCAAGATTTTTCTAAGCATTCCTGGCATTTTTACCAACATTAAATGCTGGTCGGACATATTTATGGCCTCAAATTTCAGGTCGGCCAGTTTTTGGGTTTTTTGGCTATTTATAGCCATTTCCCACTTGGCAATCAGTTGTATTATCATCTTCCCTCCTTCCTTGGAAGGTGCACACTCTGACTCCGTCATCTTCCTTCGTCTTCGGTGCTGCCGTCATCATCAGCCTAATCCGGTGCCCTCACTGACGATTCGGGCTGCATGCAGGGACTGATCAGTCCACAGTTTTGTATTCAGCATTCATTACAGTCAGTGCAGATTTTCTTCCTTCATTTTCTGCTCTCTCTCTCCCCCCCCCTGTGTTCATGTTTCTTCTTCCGTTGCACACTCTCACATGGTATCAGAGCCTAACTGAGAGCACAGAGGAGAGCTTCCATTGCAAAGGAGGACACCATCAAGTGCAGCCTTTCTTCCCTCCTTTCCAGCCCTTGGCGGTGCTATCCAAGCTGAAACGCAGCCTTCCATACCTGCATTTTGTTGTTTTGCAGCATCAGGAGGAGTAGGCGACAATTTTCTAGGTGTTTGCAGCCTACGTTTGCATCAAACGCAGCCAATAGGAGGTAGTCAACATCAGCAGAGGAGAAAGCATCATCATCTGGAGGATAGGCGGCAGTTTTTCTCTCCAAGTGGCAGCATTTTCTATCTCCTCTTGCAGGCGACAGCATTTTCTCTCTCCTCTTGCAAGCGACAACATCTTTTGGGTCTTTTCTAACATAGGCGGCTCCATCTTGACTGTCTATTGGTTGCAGATTGTTTGGTGATTGCAGATATACACGAAGATGTCTTATCACCAGTTCTTTGCTGATTCAGAGGATGAGGTCTCTATTCTTTCCTCTTAGAGACGGAGAGACTTTCGTGCTAGTTCACGCGACGACCGGAGGTCACGTAGCCCATTTGACCGAGATCCCTCTATTCCCCGTTCTCTCCATGTTTCATAGAAGGCTCATTCTACTGGCCTTCATATGCCTTCCATGGCACCCTCTATACAAGTGCATGTACTCCCTTCTTTGCCAAAAGAAGACCGACTTGATGGTTCCAACTACTCGCTTTGGACACAGAAGAGGGGGGACACAGAAGAAAGGAAAGTCACAGGCTAAAAGACAAGAGAGTTCTTCAGATCTTGACTCCGACTCGGAGAAGCCTAAATGCCCATACTGTGGGAAGGGGACGCATCCAAAGGAGAAATGTTGGAAGAAGTACCCTCACCTTCGTCCAAGAGCGAAGGATGGAGCTAACACATTCGAGCCTTCTACCTCTACTCCAACAATTACCCATGAGTCAGTGTTCCTTCATATTGTTGACTTGGAGGAGCCTTCTTCAGTGGTTGCCTCATCTTCTGAGAGACCAGTTGGATCATAGTGGAGCTTCTAGTCATATGACTCCCCGAGGTGATTTGTTGTAGGATCTATACCCTTCTGAGGGTTCAATCACTATTGGTGACATTGTTTCGATGCCTATTTGTGGTGTTGGCACCTCGCCTTTATTTCCCGACCGTGCGTCGAGCTCCCTTTCCTAGGCTCTTTATGTTCCTGACTTGGGCTTTCCACTCCTCTCAGTCTATGGCCTTACTAGGCTTGGTACCCAGGTTGTCTTCACCGAGCAGGCCGTTTGTATTGAGGATTCTTCTACAGGGGTTGTTATTGCGACAAGTTGGCAGGAGAGCAAGCTCTATAGGCTCCATTCCCCTTCTCTTATACAGGGACCTCCAAGGCAGTTGTCTATTGCTACACCCGTTCCCACTTGTGCACCCTCTTTTCCACAAGTTCCTTCCCATCCTCCACCCTCTCCTCCGGTGGTTCCCTCGTACCCCCCATCCCTTTCAAAGGGGGACGATCTCGATGATGCTGCTATGGATTTCCTGGCCCCTACTATTTTAGAGGGAGCTTCTTCATCGACAATCTTCATCAACGGACTTCATCGACCTTGGCATTCCTCTTGCCACCCCAGGATCCGTTTCTCCCTTGGCCTTCCGCCACATCCAGGATCTGAAAGGGGGTGTTAGCGGTCATGTTTGTCATGCCTTGTCATCTCCTACCTGTGAGCCTCAATCTAAGTCAGACGAGGACTTTAGGAGCTCTGACTTGTCTATCACTTGTTTTGATGGAGGAGGTAGCTCATTCTAGAGCACTCAGTTTATTACATTTCAGTGCATTTTCTCCTCCAGTCAAGATTTTATGTGCATTTCCCAGGGCAATTTCTGCATTCTTCAGCCTGCCTCACCTACCCGACATTGTCCACCTTTTCCTGGATTTTTTTGAGCATTCCTGGCATTTTTTCCAGCATTAAATGCTGGTCGGACATATTTATGGCCTCAAATTTCAGGTCGGCCAGTTTTTGGGTTTTTTGACTATTTATAGCTATTTCCCACTTGGCAATCAGTTGTATTATCATCTTCCCTCCTTCCTTGGCAGGTGTACACTCCAACTCCGTCATCTTCCTCCGTCTTCAGTGCTGCCATCATCATCAGCCTGATCTGGTGCCCTCACTGACGCTTCGGACTACGTGCAGGGACTGATCAGTCCACAGTTTTGTATTCAGCATTCATTACAGTCAGTGCAAATTTTCTTCCTTCATTTTCTGCTTTCTCTCTCTCTCTCTCTCCCTTTGTGTTCGTGTTTCTTCCTCTGTTGCGCACTCTCACATGGCCTAAGGTACAAGGCTGCAACAGTCAGTCCCGCCACACAGCTCTATGCGTCAATATGGACGCTAGACGGTAGCAAGGGAATGAGAGAATGAAGAGGGCTGGCTGATCACGAGGGATCAATGATGGATAATGAGAGTGGGAGGGCAGGCTACCTATATATAGGTGAAAAAGAGGGAAAACCCTAAAAGTGGTCAAACCACTAAAAAATGGCCAAAAGTGCACAAAAAGAATTGCACTAATGTGCCCTCCATCTAAAGTGTCTAAAACACATAAACTGATAGACAAAGACAATGCTAGAGCATCTAATGTCCTTGTCTGACTCAAACTGAGGCTCACAAGCAAGAGATGACCAAAAAAGACACACGACTACTAAAACCCCCTCTCACATCCCAGATGTGGCGAAAAGCCAAAGGAGATGTGGATCCGAGGTGGCAAGAAGAGTGCCAATGCCGATGAAGTCTGACAATGAAGAAAGCCAGCCAAGAAGCAAAACCCCATCTCCATATAAAAATCCAATCAAACGGAAGGCCACCAAAGGGCGAAGAAAAAGAAGAAACCTTGAATAGGTCACTCCAAAAAACTCCAATCACAAGAATGGGCTAGCCAAGCCTCTAACCCAACTAGAAGATGATAGCAAGGAACTATTGAAGGTGCCGTAAGCTGCATAGAAACAATAGGAACCAAGGACCGAGCAGCAAGGAATGCTTGCTCGATGACGAAGAAAAGGGATAGCCACATAAAAGAAAGGCCCAAAGTAGATTGAAAACCCTGAAGAAACTCCTCACAATCTTGGGAAGTCCCCCTCTGAAACACAAAGGGCCAAGAAAGCCACAGCCACATCACCGATATTGTCCCCCTCTATAAGGAATGGGAGGTACAAGGAGGGAACCACCAAAGGAGAGAGTGGGGGATGGGATGGAACCTGTGGGAGAAACGGTACACAAGTGGAAACGGGCGCAACAAAAGAGAGTTGCCTCGAAGGGCCTTGCACAATGGAAGGGGAATGGAGCATAGATAGCCCCTTCTCTTGCCAACCTGTCACAAAAGTGGCTCCGGTAAAAGAATCCTCAACTAAGATGGCCGGCGTGGTGAAGACAACATAGATCTCCAATTTAGGAAGGCCAAGAACTAAGAGGAGAGGAAAGCCCAAGTCAAGAACATATATGGCATCAACAACAAACCGCGATGAACGGTCAGACAATAGAGGCAAGGTGCCAACATCACTAATAAGCACCGAAAAAATGTCACCAGTAGTGACAATACCCTCTGACGGACATAGATCTTGTAGCAAATCACCTCGAGGAGTCATATAACTCACAACACTACTGTCAATGGGCCAAGGCTGCTTAGAAGCCGAGACAATCCAAGAAGGCTCCTCCAC
Source organism: Lygodium microphyllum (assembly GCF_053477565.2). Classification (NCBI taxonomy): domain Eukaryota; kingdom Viridiplantae; phylum Streptophyta; class Polypodiopsida; order Schizaeales; family Lygodiaceae; genus Lygodium; species Lygodium microphyllum. Next base: position 93,726,102 of record NC_141164.1, read on the forward strand.
CTAAGAAATGTATAGAAACATTGACATGGTGGTAATAGCAGGTGACAAGGTAGAGGTCGACAAAGACTATGATGTAGGGCCACCCTTCGCTCCCGAACAAAGGTGAGGGTATATTCTCCAACACTTCTCCTTGGGGTGCGAGGTTTGTTAGCAAATATGTCAGCTCATGTGTGAGTCTATGCATGCAAAGGCTAGGCACATTATTTAGGATATTTAGGCATTTTTATTTGTGTCATTTTATGGTCATATTGGGCATTTATTGCTGGCCAACTTAATCATTTTGAGGACATATTTTTGTCCTATTTATTCAAGCTCTTCCTCCTCATTCAGTCAATCACTCATCATTACTTGTGGATCTTCTGCTGGGGAGAGGAGCCAGTGCCGATGCCCACACAGCTAGTGACTCACTCTTGTACGCCACTATCTCGTGTTGAATATATGGATTCCATTTCCCAAGCATACATCTGAGTTTTCATCTGTATTGTGTTCTTCACTGTTCTTTCTTTCCCTTTCTCTTTTGTCTTGTGTTTCAGCAGTTTATTACAACATATGTTTATGTTTCCATTGCTGCTCCACTTCTGACATGGTATCAGATTTCAGATTCTATGCTCTCATTGTGTTTTCTTTGCTGATTTCAAGACTATTTTGACAATTGCTAATCAAGTGACTGCTGCTCCAACCAAGTGACCTGTTTTACCTACATTTTTGCTAACGCCAGTATCCATACATCCTACATGCGCCCCTGTCTTGCCTACATGTCAGTTCCAACCTGTGTTTTGGTGTCATTGCATCTCCTCCTACTTGGGTGACTGCATTCTCAAGCCGTTTTTGCTGTTTCATGCAACTTCTGGCTGATTTTTTGCCTTTTCGCGGCAGATTTCTTTTGGTTTTGGTCAAATTTTGGTGAATATTGCATGTGAACTCTCATTTTCTGCAATTTATGCTTGTGGTTTGGCTATGTTCCCTCTCCAAATACCTTATTTTCTCTACTTCTCTTCTAAATCCTATATAGATGACTCCTCCGTACACAACCACTGATGAAAAGTTACATGGACTCAATTATCTCACATGGAGTGTTGTGATTAAGGCTTGGTTTATACAAGAGCGGTTATGGTACATGGTTTACGGAGCTATTGAATGTCCTCAGCAGCCTTCTTCTATTTCGACTGATTTTGATAAAGACAACCATAAGAAAGCCATCCTTACATGGGATTCGAACGATGCACGTACTTACTCGGCCTTGCTTCGGTGTATTTCAAAGAAGTCCTACCGGCGGTTACCTCCTGCAGTACATCTTTTGAAGTATGGAAAAAGTTGCAGCTGATGTACACAGCACCTTCCACCATGAGGACAGTTACTCTTTATGGACAGCTCTAGCAAATTTCGTTCAAGGCCAAATATACAATCCAATCTTTTCTACTTCGTGTGGCCCACATCCAAGACCAACTTCGGCAAATGCAATATGCCCACGAGGGATTCACTAGTAGTAATAAGGAGACATCACCTGCATGCAAGAAATATATGAAAATACCCCTTATCTACCCCCTATTTATGGGAACTTACCTTATAAAATGTACATTCCTTCCCTTAAATAATCCCCCTCCCTTACACTCACGTGGTACCATACGGTAAACCCTACTGGACCCCTCAAGAATATGCCCTTCCAGAGGCTCATCTTATTGGACTCGTACTCTCCAAACTCCCTCCCGTGTTCGATGGAGTGGTGAATGCTTTGAGGGCGTAGACATCATCGACTCCTATCAATTTTACACATATGCCCTTCCAGAGGCTCATCTTATTGGACTCGTACTCTCCAAACTCCCTCCGGTGTTCGATGGAGTGGTGAATGCTTTGAGGGCGCAAACATCATCGACTCCTATCAGTTTTACACATATAACCTCGATATTGCTTGAGCATGAGGTATCGTTGCAGTTATAGGAAAGGCTTTCATCAGGTTCTAGTGAGGCTCTTGCAACTTCAAAGAGGGGTTCGAAGAAGTCGTCGAAGACCCAATGTTACCATTGTGGAAAGAAAGTTCATTTATAGGACTACAAAGAGTTAGCGGCTTCCAAGAAGAAGAAGGAGAAGAAGATGAAGTGGGATGTAGACTCCTCCGACTAGTCATCATGAGCCTCAAACTCAGACTCCGATCCTCTGGCCAAGGAGAAGTCCAAGGCATGGAAAGGATCAGCTTCTTCGGATCACGGGAAGGTATTGATGGCCCCTTCCTCAACTGTTTTCTAGTGGTTATGACAACATCCCTCACGACTCTCCAATGCCAGAGAGGGAGTGTGAGAGGATGGTGAGATGGGGCAACCATGCCTCATCTATACATCTATACAAATAAATAGGATCCAGAGAGGGACTTTCCTAACGCGTTGATTGAAGTCTGGCAGGTTCAAATCCTGTAGCTAGGATTGACATCCACGTTCATGATGGGCTGTTTCTTTGACGGAGAACGGGTTTGGTTCCTAGTCATGAACTCACATGAGGAGACACTTTGGTGGTCTGGCCAAAGGCGGCGGGGAATCCATGGTCACGTATGTTCCAAAGACATTTTCAATAGGATGGTCATGTATCCTATTGAGAGACATTGGGACAGACATAAATATATGCTATGATCTTCTCTATTTTCAGAAGTTGATATGATCCATATCGACATTAAGTTCTCTCCAAGGCACCTTGGTGGTGGCTTGATCACCCACTACTTGGGTATCCATGGTTCTACTAGGTGGTTCTATGTTGTATGGTTTATGATTCATTATCATTGTACCGTTGTATTGTATCAAATCACCCATGATCTGAGAGAGGGTGTTAACAAATATGTCAGCTCATGTGTGAGTCTGTGCATGCACAGGATGGGCGCATTATTTAGGATATTCACATATTTTTATTCATGTCATTTTATGGTCATATTGGGCATTTATTCCTAGCCGACCTGATCATTTTTAGGACATTTTTGTCCTATTTATTCAAGCTCTTCCTCCTCAATCTATCAATCACTCATCATTACTTGTGGATCTTCTGCTAGGAAGAGGAGCTAGTGCCGGTGCCCACACAGCCAATGACTCACTCTTGTATGCCACTATCTCCTGTTGGATATATGGATTCCATTTTCCGAGCATACATCTGAGTTCTCATCTATATTGTGTTCTTCAGTGTTTTTTCTTTTCCTTTCTCTTGTCTTGTGTTTCAGCAACTTATTACAGCTATGTTTGTGCTTCCATTTTCGTTCCACTTCTGACAAGGTCTTCCTTCCCACAATGAGGACACATGGGATGTCCTCTATGCTTCCCCACAAAATCAGAGTCAAAAGATGACTCCAAATTCTTTTGCTTCCCTTTCTTTTGCTTGGCTTGTCCTGTACTATAAAGAAAGTCGCATAAGAACGACCATGTGCACGGTCTTCACAAGAATCTCCCTCGCTCTATGACATGCATTCTACTCAAGTACCAATGGACTAGCTCCTCCCAAGTGAGTGTCTCCAAGCTACGAGAAGTGAGAAAAACGGTCGTGTGTTGCATTATTTACGATGTACTTATTCTTATGGCCTGACCTATGGTTCTAGTTTATGTCTGCAAGGATACACTAATTCTGATTGGGCAAGAGACCCTGACACTAGGCGTTCTTATGGCAACTACCTCTTTACTTTGGGCACAGCTCCCATTTCTTGGTCAAATCATAAGCAAGAGACGGTGGCAGCTTCCACAACCGAGGCTGAGTACCAAGCTCTCTTCGATGGCACCACCGAGGCTATCTACCTGAGGAGTTTACTGGCGGCACTTCATTTCCCATGCGACTCTCCCACCGTTGTCTATTGCGACAACCAAAGTGCCATTGCCCTTGCGAGCAATCCAATTATTACACCACGAACGCGGCATGTAGGAGTCCACTTTCATTTTTCCAGAGAGCAGGTTGAGCTAGGCACTATCCGCCTAGAGTTTGTGCCTACATCCGACAATTTTGCAGATATTTTGATCAAAGCGGTCAACCAACCGGTTCTTCAGTACCTGTTACCCAGGATCAGTTTGGGTACACCCTCCCCTACTTCTTCATCTTAACGGGGAGATGGTGCTTCCCTCTTGCTTTCCCTTCCAATTTGAGAGGGAGCGGCTTCTACTCTTGATAGTGATAGTGATATTGCTTACAGTTTTTCAACATTCATTCATTCTTTCTTTTATATTGTATTATGGACATTTATAACTTCATACACACTGTCGGGATGATATGATTGTAAAAGGGAGCTTGGACAAGTGAACAATCCCCCTGCAAGGGCATTGTACAAGTGGCATCATTGCATTGCATCTTGCGTGGGCATAGCATCTTGCATCACCCTTTGCATTACTCCATGCATTGGCATTCTATTCATGTAAACATGCATTTGTGTGCATTTATTCCTTTTCGGTCTTTTAGAGTGGTCAACTTTGGATCCACCGTATTCGTAGCATTACCCATGGCAATTTCCAAGGCAGTTTTTCCTTAGCTTGCTTACTTGCTTTGGGTGTCTTTCTTGCTTCACTTATTTGCTATATCCACACCTTAGCCTTATTCTTCTTCATCGATACCCACTAATGGTAGGGATAGTATGCTTGTTTTGTAAAGGTTTTGGGTATGTTGGCCATCCTTTATCATTCTCCCGTTTGGGACACGAATACTCAATAGGACGAAAACTGATTTGAACCCCACATTTAATGCTAAAACTATCAAATTCCCAACCAAAAAAAAAAAAACCATAGCTGATTCCATCCGTCTTTCTAGGGCTTGGTAGACCACCGGGCAAGCGACGTGCACCCTTTGTCCGATGCCCTGTTCTCTTTGGGGTGATCACTTGGACTCCCTTGGTAAGATTACCATCGCCTCTGTAGTCTTAGTAGGCCATTGGGAAGCCTGGCGCACCCTTTGTCCAATGCTTTGGCTGCTTTGGGATGGGACGCCTTGGGGTAAAAGATCTTTCTCCTAACACCGTTGTTAGGCCTAAGAGAAGATGTTGAGCTAAAAATGCATTAGCTTTACTTAAACAGCCCCAAAACTTAATTAATTAATGAAGAAACCTAGTTTATTTAAAAGAAACGCGATCCTAGAGAGTTTTTATATCCCATAAGCACAAACCCTCTTGGGAAGGCCCAAACTTTCTATTAATACGTATGCTGTCCTCCATTCAGCCCTCAATCTCGTTTTTGCAAATTTCAGGTGTTTCAGCTTGCTGCCCACACCCCGTTTGCGAAGGACGTCTCAATCGAAGCTGTCCATTGCTATCTACATCAATTGGCACCTGATTTTCAGCCCTCTTCACACAGTCTGGAGCTGATCCCAACTAGGCGACTATTGTTTTTGCAAATTGTCCTACCTGCATTTTTAGTCTTTCTCTCTCCTACAACCTGTCCTGCAACCTGCATTTTTAGTCTTTCTCTCTCCTCACTATTGTCTACATCAAATCCCACTTCTCATTGCTACATTTGCTAGTGTTCGACATCCGGAGGCTACCTTGCTGCGATTCGAGATCCGTTCGGAGTACAACACACTCTCCAGCTCATTACCATTGCCATCATCCTTAAGATATAAGAGTTCAAGGTTTAGTATTCATTCACTACATAATGTGTTTGCTACATGAGCATTGTATATTCAGCAGTTATATCACTTCAGTTATTTTCACCTATAAATTAGAAAAGATTGATGGAGATAGAGAGTATCCGAGGTAGGAGGAATGACTCGAGCTAAAGGGATAGATCTCCAAAACGCAAATATGGCTGCACGAAATGCAATCAAAGGAGGTTAAAAACATGTCGCCCAACCAAGAACAAGGCTATCTGGCAACAAGAGAGTGCCTAGTAAGAATCATGGCAGAAAAATCGAGTCTGTCCGACTGTCCACTGTGCGGATGTGTAACATGTTAGCAGGTGGGAGAAGACAACCCTATAACTGAAAATGCAAACTTTGATTGCTTGTAAACACACCACCCAACACACAATAGGTTGAGCCTAGCTGAGAAAGAGACTGACTACTTGGAAAAACCCGTCCGAGTGCTGCAAATAAGGCTGCCTAGACTTGTAATAGGCTGCCCAGTGCAATAGATTGCCAATAAGCCAAAAATGGAAAGTCAAGGCTAGTAGCCTGTGACCGTAGGTTAGAACCTACAGATAGAGCCATCCAACAGTAATAAACTGCCGCCCAAGTTACAAAGGGCCTCCCAAATGGAAAACCCAAGGTCATTAATTCAAATGCCCGAGAAACAAGCCACCCAAGCTGTGGGAATGCTGCCCCAAGATAGAGAAAAACAGCCAGCTATCAAAGGCAAGTATTGGCATGTTCTTGTCCACCCAAGACTGAGCCGCTACACTTGAGATGAGTGTTGGACACTAGGGCTACCGCAAACAAAGTGCTCCTCTTCAAAAACTCCGGCTCCCACGTGCAGCTTTGATACCATGTGAGTGCGCAACAGAAAGAGGAAAGTGAACATGAAGAGAAGGAGACAAAGAGAATGCAAGAGAGAGAAATAACAATGTGACTACAATGGCTGAAGGTACAAGGCTGCAAAAATCAGCCCCACCATGCAGCTCTACATGTCAGTGTGGGCGCCAAACAATAGGAGGGGGATGAGAGAGTGAGGAGGGTTGGCTGACCTCGAGGAATCAATGATGGATAATCAAATGGGAGGGCAAGCTGCCTATATATAGGCGAAAAAGAGGGTAAACCCTAAATGTGTGTGAGATGAAGGCAAGATCAAAGCTCAGCACAGAAATCAGTAGACAATATGAGAGTGAAGCACGACACCCAATGCAATAGACTAAAAGAGTGTAAACTAAAAGTACAAGGTACAACCCTTAAACCTTAAGGTTGTAGAAGGGTGTTCACACCCGAACACGGTAAGTACCCGTAAGTGTGTGTCATAAGCACATACAAAATAATACCATGAGTCTCGGAGAAAAAACCTCTCCTACCGAGAGTAAAAAGTGCCCCAATGTCCTACTGATCACCGACACTCCTATGTGAGCGTAGGCGTAAGTGAGACATGAGTGAAATACCCAACAATGTGGTCCACTAAAAAATGGCCAAAAGTGTACAAAAAGAAATGCACTAATGTGCCCTCCATCTAAAGTGTCTAAAACACATAAACTAACAGACAAAGACAATGTCAAAGCTTCTAATGTCCTCATTTGATTCAAACTAAAGCTCACAGGCAAGAGATGACCACTCGATACACAACTACTAACAGTATGGTAGTGCTTGAGGCCTTAGTCTAGAATAATCAACTCAAAGCTACAGGCTTACAGTTTCCATAGTGAATTGTAGTAAGATTGTAAGGAGGGTTGGAATAGGGATACATAAACATATACGAGGATTTATTGGTGCTTAGTGTTAGAGGTGCAAATCTTGTGTACCAAACTTATCTACTTGGGTCATTTATGTGGCACTTAAAGTCTTTGCTTTCTGTATCAAAGTCTCATAATTGTAGACTGATGGGATCCTCCTGGTAGAGAGAGAACCCTTCTTCACTAAATTGGAAGTTTCCGATTTGTTGGGTTGGAGTGGGTATCAAGGAGGTATCCTTGGTTTTTAGTTGGAAAGGTCCAGGAGTACTCTACCCTCCCCTATCTTTTCTTGGTCTTCTTGTGTATTGGCTACACAGGGCTTGTCCTTTCTCCTCACACTAGGGTCATGGCTAGGGGAGAAGTTTAATGAAACTAAGGTCCTTGTGCGTGTGACTGATGGTCCCGATAGGGTATTAGAAGGTAATGAGATGGGGGGAAGGAAGAGGAAATAAGAGAAATATCTATTCTCTAATTGGCACTGACACGGGGACGTGAATTTTTAATGCTTTGCTTAGCATTTGATTTAATTGTTATCAAATAAGCAAATGTGACATGCACATATTGTGCAAGTCAATTCAATCACAATCATGGACCAAGGACCCTGAGATATTAGTTGATATCAAATGCAAAGTCATACTAGACAAGAAATGCCTAGTGTCTGTTTTGACCTAGGGTATTTGATTGACCAATAAGTGTCAATGTTGACACTAGAAACTAGGCATTAATTAAATAATACTAGTTCAAGGGCTGATTAATACTGATCACTTAGAAGTCAAAAATGGCCTAACCAACGTAATTGTGGATGGGCACTTCTAATTTTTTGCGCAAGGACAAAGGCTAAATTAATTTTCAAAATTATTAATTCTGAAAATTGATTAAATGCCTGATAAACCCATTAGGAAAGCTGCTTCAGAGTGAGGAGAAGAGGAGACAGCTACTCCTACGATTTTCCAGCCATTGGTGATGATCGGCCAAACCATTGGAGATAGATGATAGCCCCTGTAGGCTATCTATAAGCAAGTGATAGCAAAATTAGGGGCCTACAAGGGCAAGCAACTATATATGGGTCTCTTGGTGATGGTGGGCTGCAGTTATTCAACCACTTCCAACAAAGCAACAACAAATTTGAGCACTTTCTCGCGATAGAAACCAAAGATTTCTCTCTCCTCTACAAGAAATCCCTTAGCCAATTTCAACCATTTTTAAGCCCTACTGAGCACCAGCTGTTTTTGTTACTATAAACCCTAATTTACAACAAAAATTAGGGTTTAGCAATCACCTTGAGTCTCATGCCAAGAAACCCGAGGCTTAATAGTTATGATCAACAGCTGGAATTCGAGGAATTGCCAAGATTTCAAAAAGCTAGCCATCCCAATTGGATTTGGGGTTCATTTTGACCAAGCCAAGGGACAATTAGAGGCCAATCCCTTGTTAGATCAAAAGGCAAATCAGATTGAAGGCTTGCTGGTCATTTTTGACTGCAAGAGGGCAAGAGGTATTGGAAATTGAAGGAGATCGGAGCTGAATCTCAATGTACTTCATCCAATATTAATAGAAGCTAAATAAACTGCAAACAGCGCCAATTATGGGGCCGATCAAGAGTCTACTATCCAAGACTACGGCGCCAATTATGGAGCCAATCAAGAGTCTACTATCCAAGACTAAGTGGTAACATTTATATTTTTGGTTTACAGAATTTTATGATTGCTGAAATTAGTGCTTAATCGGTTCATTCACCACCCTTTTTGAGAAGAAAGGCTGGTTTCATCCCGAACTAATTTCAAGGGATTTTTCCCTTTGGATCACTTAGGAAATACCATATTCCCACCATTCACCACTAGATATAAACTTGATAGTGAATCATTTTTAAAACTTGATAGTCCCCCTTTTACAGAAGCAAGGTAATGATCATATTCCTGCCCTTCCTCTTTCTGAATTACAGCAGTACAACTGTGAAATAAAACACCTATGCCATGACTTCTCTATTGCAAAAACCGATGTCATAAATAAGAATGTTACCTTTAATTGTATCACAATAATCGCAACCGCAAAGGATACACAAATCTATAAATTGATCCATTGTAAGCTCCAAGCCTTGCAAGACCTAAAATAGACCATGGCCAAGCTTACAAAAATCAATGCCTCGATATACTAGTAACCATAGGATTATATTCTCTTTTAGGCATAATAGCTTAATTTGAGAGCAACTTAAAACCAGACTTAACCATTCCACTGGCCAGTCTCGAATACAGTAAACCTGAATCCTTAAACATAGATACCCAATACATATTCTGACAGCAAGCTTACAGCCGAATTCACAGAAATATCGCTACTTTAACATTGTCAGTATACTGGTATAAAATGTGATAAGACCTTAGAAATATCAAACTCCATGACAGGCAATTTACGTGACGTAGGCTCCATCAAATGCCTCAAAAATTTGGGTGCTCCAAATGTCAAAGAATCCATGTCCTCAGAGGCAACTGCATAGACCTATAACACAGATTAATCAGTTATGAGTGTTTTAACTCTTCTGTAGCCCAGGAGCAAACATACTGATCCGATAAACAATTTCACTGAACAAAAGATGTGTGTGTAACATTAAAACTCAAACTCAAGCAGTTATATTATCAAGATACAGTGACACTTGCAAGACTACTCCACCTATCAGCATGTTTCAGTAAAGTACTAATGCAACTCTGAGTATCAAAATTATATAGAAGTGATGGCTAGGTTGTAGACCTTCCCAGACTTGCATAGTTGTGCACATTCAGCTTCTGCTTCACTAGGAGCCTGAGAACAAAAGGAATCTTCAAAATTAAGAAACAATGATCCAATTTCTGCAGGTCACCATCTTAACAAGAAACTTAGCAGGAAAGCAAAGATCCCAAATCACAATCAACTTTAAAAGAACAGGTATTGCTCATAGATTTGTACAGAATTTAGATGAATGTTTTGTCGGAGCTCACTGTTCTACTACATATTTGCTACACACACTGGTATATTCTTGAGCAATGTTTTACATGATCACACAGTATAAAACCATTCTCTGAACAGATACTTGAAATGTGCATGGTGATTAAAGATATGTGAAGTAATAGCCAAATACTGTGCATTATATGGCAAATTTTCTATATCAGTTTTTACATGATCATATATGAAGCTTACAATAAACATGGTGTTGTCCAATTCCATTATCTGATAACTTTTGCAATTTGCCACTCTAAACATGATGTGGTCCGATTCCATTATCTGATAACTTTTGTGATTTGCCGCTCTAAGACCAATGGCAGCAGAGTATAGCCTACGCACTGCTGCCAATGGAACAAAAATTATTGTTCTTAATTAGATCATTTTCAGTTGTCCCTAAGTCATTCTTCTCTTAGCCTGTGCTACTACAGATCCATTCTTTCATATATAGACTATCACATGCTTGATATTGCAAGCCTTTCTTCATAAAAAGTAATGAATAGTCCACTGGCACCTATGTACCTTGAAATGCAAATAAGAAAATGTAAGCGAAGGTGGAGTGCTAAAAAGTAGAAATTTCAACTGTAATTCCTATAAACATAATCCCAATAACATATGAAATATGAAAGTATACTAAAGGATGAATGGCCAATTCTTGAAGCAAAAGCGGTAACCTCAATAACAGGTACTCCCATTAGCCGCAGCAATTTTCGACAGTCCTCGTTATGTTGTTTTGTAACCTGTACAGTTCACCAATTTTCACCATGCTGAGCAAACATTTAGAGAGACGTGAAGGGCACCTCACAAGGAAGTCTATGCACTAACCTTAACGGTCCTCTTGCTGTATTTTTCAATCTCTGCTTTGTCACCAGTCTGACAAACATTTCAAAACCTAATGGCTTTAGAAAAAGGTCAAGCCTCAGAGCAGTTTCTAATTACAAGTACTTATGCACGGTTGCAAGGATCTGACCAACCCACCTCCACTGCATCAACCAGACCGGCAGCTGCATCCTCACGCCTTGAATAGCTGAACAAGTAATAAGAGTATGCTGTTTGAGAACTTTCCCACTGTTTGAAAACCAAACATTTAAAAGAACACAAATATAAGAAAGCAAGAACACTACCGCTTTGAAAGCTCTGCTTTCTTCAACTCTGGAGGCTGCCCATCGAAGACATACCTGGAACACCCACAGCAATTACACATGCTCTGGGTCTTTTCAATTGCTTAGCTAAACATCCACCAAGTTTAACTGGAAACTTACACGGGTTTGATGCCAGCCTCCAGCAATCTAATTGTTCTTGTAAACATGCCCTGCAGGTGACTGCAATTAAAAAATATGAAAGATCAGACCTGCAGGAAATAAGTGTGTCTGCAATTTGCAGGATTTATTGTCTCCCTACGTTATCTCGAGGTGTCTTTAGTTTCCATTCACCTTGTCACTTCACCAGCCTCATTTGTGAGCATCTCTGTGCCTACTCGGCCAACAACAATCTGTGAAAACACAAGTTGCACACTACAATCACTTGCATTTACAAAAACAGACCTAGTACATCATCATCATGGCAGGTTTAGCTCAAAAGACTTAGAAAATTCTATGGAACTAAAGACTACATCCAGAGATTTGATTCAAGAGACTTGCATCAAAACAATATTATATAATGAAGTAACAGCGAAAAGGGCCATCAATGATCCACAAATGCAGTCCACGCTTTTATCGCAGAATCCAGGAAGATACTCTATATATTTTTCATTGCAAACCAAGAAAGGGTTATAGTGCAAGTCAATAGTCACTGTCTTTATGCCAGGTAGAAATTGCCAGCTCAGAATCCAATCAATTAAAAACAAGTAGTATGTAAGCATTCTGTCCCTTCAATTGTTCCTCTTGGTCTAAGACCATAGGAACCAACTCTTCCCATCGAAGAGTCAACTCCCGCCTTGATGCAATAAGAGCGGAATAAAAAGTACCGAATCGTGGCGGCAACTGGGACAGTAAAGTGATCGCCATGTCTTCGGAGGAAATGGGCTTCCCCGCATTTTGAACCAACGTCTAAAGCTGCTGAAGCTTATTGATGTGTTCCCGAAGCAAAGAAGACTTAGTCACGGGCAAGGTCCGCATCTGCACCTCCAAAGAAACCCTCTTCATCAAGGTCATCCGATTGTAAATCTCGTCGAGCTCCAGCCATATCTCGCGAGCCACCGTCAAGTGCTCGATGTGAGCTATCATGGCTGTAGTACAAGACAAAAAGAAAAGAACGAATCCTAGCATTCAATTTGTCCCAATGAGACTGGGCTTTGGTCAACTCCGCACAAGCACAAGAAGAGAGTTTGGACTCATCTCTCACCGAGGGCCGGTTATCTCCTCCATCACAAGCTCTGCCAAATCATAAGACTCCAATATGGCCAACATCATCACTCACCAAATACGGTAATTGTCGCCGTTAAGCTTCTGATGTGATGAAAGAGCTGGTAGGACAGGCACCTTCCGGTCCATGATCGCCTGGAACTCCACGTCAGTCTCTGTAGATATCTTCACCTGCAATTCCTGCACAAACGCAAAAGAAGCCCCCTTTGACTGTGAAAACACAGCCTGCTAGGGCTCTTGTCTCTGATTCCTGAACCTTCTTCAGTTGCCAAAGACGATGAAAAGGTAAAATCTGCAATTGAAGGCCAAAAACACAGCCTTCTTCCTTCTCTAACAGCAAAAAACAGCAACAGCTTCAGCAAATCTTCTATTTTCTCGCATGCCCACGCTCACCTAAGCCTTGTTCTAATGCCCAGCCCACCTACTCGCACCTGAACGCTGAAAACGCAGCCTTGTGTCACCCTGAAAACTCTTCTTCAAATAGGTCCACCAATCCTTCAATGCTCTGATACCATGTCAAAGTGAAGCAATACGGAAGCGAATGACCATGACAAAGAGTGAACGGAGAGAGGAGAGAGAGAGAGAGAGAGAGAGAGAGAGAGAAAGAGAGTGAAACGCAAAAAATCTGCAATGAAGAATGCTATATAAGAATGTAAAATTATACAAGGGTGCAGAGAGAATATCTGCGTATGTCTCTTCCTTGAGGACCTCGATCTCCGTCAGCCCGAGTGCTCTCTCTGTCACCAGCAAGCTATAATCTGTCAAATACAAGTGATCAAAACTGCTAGAACTCAGCCTTTAAAAAGGCTGAAAATAATGCCTCGAAAAATGCCCAAAATAGGCAGGTCGACTGCATTTAATCCAGCCGACTACAATCGGAGTCGGACAGTCCGACTCCTACCACGTGGCACTGCTGATGCGGCAAGGGAGCTGACGATTGCTAGCACATAGATCAACCTTAAGTGTTGTACATCCTTATGGTCCAAACGCAAGTTCTAATCAGTAAGTTGTAATTGAGAGCTTACTAACAGCATTGGGATGGAGATGAACACAGTGGATGAATAAAACAATGGCTTGAAAAGAGAAGCATCACTTTTTGAAGTGCATCTCAAAAGAAAGGCATTTGATAAGGTGGTGCAAATAGTCACCAAGGTAAAGAAAAACTTGATGCAATAAAAGCACAATGCATGCAAAAATGAGACATACACACTATAGGCAGCACTAAAGAGCAACTCTAAAGAACCAATTAAGTACCTGCCAATATTGATTCAAATGCCCAACCACAAGCATGAGTGAGGGGCATAGCTGCCATGGGTTTTTTGAAATGGGAGGAGATTCCTTTGGTATCGTCAAAGCCTTAAGCACTTGGTGGATAATGGAGTCACTAGTTATATGACTCTACACAAGGATTGGTAACACTATTTGCAAGACAAAGGGGGATCCATTACCATCCATGATAAGTTTACAATGCAAGTCCATGGCATGGGCACCATACATCTTCCAAACCAACAAGCAAGTTTCTTAGACCCTTTATGTTCCAAATTGGATTTTGAACTTCTTTGTATTCATGATGAAGGGCCAATAGTATAGCAACCACCCTTAAATTTTCTAAAAAAGTGAACAATTGTTAAAAATCTATGCTCTACCCCTTTCACATGACCTATGTGAGTATGCAAAAATTTGTGATGCTATTGTTAGCAGTTTAGTCAGCTCATGAGTAGTGATGGAGGGCACATTAGTGCATTTCTTTATGTGCACTTTTGGCTATCTTTTAGTGGTTGGACCACATTTAGGGTTTTTTCTCTTTTTTACCTATATATATGCAACCTGCCCTCTCACTCTCATTATCCATTATTGATCCCTCGTGACCAACCAGTGTTGAGATAAAAATGCATTAGTTTTACTTAAACAACCCCAAAACTTGCTTAATTAATAAAGAAACCTAGTTTATTTAAAAGAAACACCATCCTAGAGAGCTTCTGTGTCCCACAAGCACGAATCCACTTGAGAGGGCCCAAACTTTCTATAAATACGTGCATTGCCCTCCATTCAACCCTCAATCTCGTTTTTGCAGATTTCAAGTGTTTCAACTTGCTGCCCACACACCCCGTTCGCGGAGGACATCTCAACCGAAGCTGTCCATTGCTGTCTACATCAATTGGCGCCTTATTTCCAACCTCCTCCTCGTAGTTTGGAGCTAATCCCAGCCAAGCAACTGCTGTTCTTGCACAAATCTATTGCCGTATTGCCCGGCACGTCATCTATAGCCAGCGTTTGGCAGTTTTCCCTCTCCTCCACCTGTTGCCCAGCTTCTGCAGGTTGTCGCCAGGCTGTCCAGCCTGCATTTAGCAGTTTTCTCTCTCCTATAGACTGTCTTACCTGTGTTTTTGGTCTTTCTCCCTCTTGCAAGCTATAAAGCCTGTGTTTTTAGCCTCTCTTGTTGCATACATTTATAGTCTTTCTCTCTCCTCACTATTGTCTACATCAAATCCAACTTCTCACTGTTGCGTTTACTGGTGTTCGATATCCGAAGGTTGCCTTGCCACGATTCGGGATCCATTCAGAGTACGACACACTCTCCAACTCATTATCCCTGCCTTGATCCTTGAGATACAGGAGTTCGAGGTTCAGTATTCATTCACTACATACTGTGTTTACTACATGAGCATTGTATATTCAACAATTATATCACTTCAATTATTTTCTGTGTTCATTGTCTCTGAGTTACCCTAACCCTAACTGAGTTCTTTTATCAATCTGTGCTTTATCCTATGATTGTTATTTGTGTTTATCAGAGTATTTCTTTACATAGTATCAGAGCCTAGTACTCTCTGAGAAACCTAGGCCTTTCATCTGAAAGCTCTCCGCAAGAAGCAAGAACAACAGTAGGTTCAAATGACTTTGAACACATCAACACCAATTCAATCTCCAAAACAACCTATGCCAAGAACCGAGAGAGGTGGAAGACACTTTTGACAACACGGAAGAAAGGCTATACAACCTTTCCACTGAAGAATATCATGTGATCATGAACTTCAGACAAAAGAAGATTAAGAAGCTTAATCGAAGGATTTCCCTTCAGGAGAATCTACTCAATGAAGGTATGCATGAATTTCTCTCTTCAGATGTTGTACATAAATCTGATGATATTGCAGGACCGCTAAGACCTCGCTCAGGGATGGGCCCCCCTGTTGGAGAAAGAGATCCGGAGTATGTTCCATTCTTTCGTCCTCTTCCATCCACTCCGATGCAAGATACTTTAGATTCGTCTTTTGTTCCTTCGTCTTTTACTTCTTCTGCTTTGCAATATACTGATAGAAATCATGAGAAAGATAAAGTACAATCCGTTGACTACGGAAAAGGTTCTCTTGAGGACCAATTCTTGTATGCTAACACACATCGTAGGGATTATAAGAGAAAACCAAGTACCTCTTTTTCTAACCTTCCTTCTTTTCAGTTTACTTCTCAAAATCAGAATGAATTTAGAGTTCCTATTTCTACATTGCATTGTGCATCATTATCATCATCATCATTTCATTTTCAATCATAAAATGGTAAAAATGAACTTCACATGATTGCTATATCCACACATTAGCCTTATTCTTCTTCATTGACACCTAGTAATGGTAGGGATAGTATGCTTGTTTTGTGAAGGTCTTGGGTCTGACCAGCCTTTATCATTCTTCCATTTGGAGCATGAATACTCGATAGGACGAAAACTGATTTGAACCCACACTTAATGCTAAATTTATCAAATTCAAATTCAAAAAAAAAAACCTTTAAAAACAAAAAAACCAAACACAATCGATAGTTGATTCCATAAGCCTTTGTAGGGCTTGGTAGGCCATTGGGCAGCTGACGTGCACCCTTTGTCCAATGCCATGTCCTCTCTGGGTGATCACTTGGGCTCCCTTGGTAAGATTACCATCGCCTTTGTAGTCTTAGTAGACCATTGGGCAGCCGACGCGCACCTTTGTCCGATGCTCTGGCTCCTTTGGGGTGGGACGCCTTGGATAAAAGATCTTTCTCGTTGCATCTTTGTTGGGCCTGAGAGGGGTGTTGAGCTAAAAATGCATTAGCTTTACTTAAACAACCCCAAAACTTGCTTAATTAATGAAGAAACCTAGTTTATTTAAAAGAAACGCGATCCTAGAGAGTTTTTGTGTCCCACAAGCACGAACCCACTTAGGAGAGCCCAAACTTTCTATAAATACATACATTGCCCTCCATTCAGCCCTCAATCTCGTTTTTGCACATTTCAAGTGTTTCAACTTGCTACCCATATCCTGTTCGCGAAGGATATCTCAGCCAAAGCTATCCATTGCTGTCTACATTAGTTGGCGCTTGATTTCCAATCTTATTCTCGCAGTTTGGAGCTGATCCCAGCCAAGCGACTGCTGTTCCTGCACAAACCTGCTGCCGCACTGCTTGGCACGTCATCTACAGCCAGCATTTGGCAGTTTTCTCTCTCCTCCAGCTGTTGCTCGACTTCTACAAGCTATCGCCAGGCTATCCAGCCTGCATTTGGCAATTTTCTCTCTCTTGCAAGCTGTCCTGCCTGCGTTTTTAGTCTTTCTCTCTCCTACAAACTGTAAAGCTTAGTTTTTAGTCTTTCTCTCTCTTATTGCCTGCGTTTTTAGTCTTTCTCTCTCCTCACTGCTGTCTGCATCAGATCCAACTTCTCACTGCTGCGTTTACTGGTCTTCGACAACCAGAGGCTGCCTTGCTGCAATTCGGGATCCATTCAAAGTATGACACACTCTCCAGCTCATTACCTTTACCCTAATCCTTGAGATACAGGAGTTCAAGACTCAGTATTCAATCATTGCATAGTGTATTTGCTGCATGAGCATTGTATATTCAGCAATTATATCACTCCAGTTATTTTCTATGTTCATTGTCTCTGAGTTACCCTAACCCTAACTAAGTTATTTTATCAGTCTGTGCTTTGTTGTACCATTGTTATTTGTATTTCTGTGTCAGAGTATTTCTTTACAGCCAACCCTCTTTATTCTCTCATCCCCTTACAACTGTCTAGTGTCCACACTGACACATAGAGCTGTGTTGGGGCTAACTATTGCAGCCTTATACCTTCAGCCATTACAATCACATTGTTCCTTCTCTCTCCTACGTTCTCTTTCTCTCCTCTCCATGTTCACTTTCCTCTTTCCACTATGCATTGTCACATGGTATCAAAGCCACACATGGAAGCTAGAGACCTTGAAGAGAAGCACACTGTTCAAGGCAACCCATAGTAATAGGGAACACCCATCTTGGGCCCCCGAGACGCCAGGACGCCATTCTGAAATGGGACACCTGTGCAAGACACGAAGGTAGAATGGGGACGTCCCCGTTCAGATTCATCACAAGGGAATGGCTGTCCCCACGTCCCCGAGACGTCTTACCTGTCAGGGACAAGACTCTCGAGAGACGCACAATCACCGTTCCTTGCTTCTTGCGCAACTCCCGCATCTATAACTCGCGCTCCCACTCTTACACTTGCTCAGTGCTCCAGGCCCCCCCCCCCCCGACAGCCCGTCTTGCTGCCTGCCATGCAACCCGCCCAACAGCCCGTCTTACTGCCCGCCCTACAGCCCGCCCCGGAGCCCTTCTTCGTCTTCTTTGTCTTCTTCTTCTTCTTCTTTCTCTCTTGTCTCCTCCTCCATCTCTTCTTCTTCATTATCATCATTATCATCCTCTCTTCCTTCTTGCTCCTTGCAGTTTGGGCTCCTAGCCTCCCTACATCGAGCACCTGAGCAACCAACATGGCTTCTTCACGACCGGCTTGTCGGGTCGAGGAGAGAGACAAACGCTCCGACACATGGTCGTGGTGGAATGAGGTAAATGCTGAACGCCCATCAAGTGGAGGCAAATCGCGCCCTTGGTCATACAAGCTGTCACGAGAACGTGAAAATTTGATGCTTTGCTTATGTTTAATTGACATTTGATTAAAGGATTAATCGAATGTGCAATTAAAAGATGCACATGTGAGATACAAGCTACTTTTTTTTTTACAATTGAAGGCCCAAGGACCCTATGAAAAAGATGGGTGTCAAAGGCAAAAGTTGTAACAAGTTACACTTGTTAGATTCTAGGTGAATTTTGGTGTCAGTTTGTCCCTAGGACCATTAATTGGCCATTAAGTGTCAGTGGTGACACTAGGGGCTAGGAATTAATTAATGAATTAATGCTTGTCCAAGGGTCAATTAATGCATGGGACCACTTTGGGTTGCAAATGGCCTAGCCAATTAATTTTTGGATGGGCAAGGTCAATTTTCTGGGCATGGATTAAGGGCTGAATTAATTTTCAGAATTAATTAATTCTGAAAATTAATTAAATGGCTGGAAATTGCTGAAAATGGATTAAGAAAGCTGCCACTTGGCAAAACTTTCCCATGCAAGTGGGGGAAAGGCTAAATAGGGCTGAAAGGAGAGGAAAATCTCGTTTTTCATTTTGGAGTTGTTGGAAAGAGGTGTTGGACTGTTGCTGCCAGCTTCTGGGGCCATTTCCCAGCCATTGGAGACCATTTTGGTGATGGAGATTGCATATTCTTGACCTTGGGAAGCTGGCAATTACTGCTGATGCACTTTCTCCTGAAGATCACAGTCTCTGATGCTCCTATTGTTGTTGGTGCATCCGTTTGGGGCTGGTACAGCAGGGCAGCAACTGATTTTGATCAGTTCTTCGCGACAAATCTCAAAATTTTCTCTCTCTACAGCATTCTCTCATCTCCTTCAATCTATGCTCAGCCATTCTTAGCAATTCTTAGCCATTCAGAGGAGATCTCAGCCATTTTTGGTAGGCTGATCTGTAATTTTTGCAGTAAACCCTAATTTACAACAAAAATTAGGGTTTAGCAACCACCTTGGGATCCGTGCCAGAGATTGAAAACTCAAGGACTGAAATCAGTAGCTAATAATTGAAGATTATCAAGGGATTTCAAGAGCCAGCCCATCCCGAATTGATTTGGGGCAGCATTTGGCCAGCCAAGGGTCAAATTGGATAAGAAGTCCTAGGTGAATCAAGGGGTAAATGACCCAAAAGGCTTGCTGGTCATTTATGACAGCAAGAGCAATTGGTTAGCAAGAGAAGATTGAAGAATCTCAAGTTGTACCCCTTCCAATTGCATGAAAGCTAAAGAAATACCACAAGGGATGCCGGTTTTGGGGCTAGCAAGGAGTCTACTGTCCAAGAATATTATGGTAGAGTGTGTATTTCATTTTATGTGCATTTATTTATTGCTATAATTAACTCTTAAATCAGGTTATCACCACCCATTCCAAGAAGGAAGGCTGGTTTCACAAGCTGTGTCCATACCGGCATACGAGTGGTGCAAATAAAGTAAGGGCCCATTTATTGCATGAGCCAAGATTGGAAGCGCAATTTTGTCCCAATGTCACGCCGGAGAAGAGAAGGGAGCTTCTAGATCATGTGGCTAGACAAGAGGCTCTATTTGCATTGAGACATGCAGGAGTGACGGTCGATCTAGCTACACTTGCGGCAACGGTAGCAGCAACAGCTGATAGGCCTAGAGCTTCATCTACAGTAGCGAGTGTGGCATCCACACCACATGGAGTCGTTTGATTGAGTCCATATTCACCATCAGTGCCTTCATCCTCCACCATTAAACGCTAGACTACTCTCGAGGGAAGTTGGGACCCAATCAAAAAAGAGGAGACATATTCAACAATGGCTCGTTTCTTCTACCACGGCCATATTGCCTTTCATACAGACAGGTTTTGAGTCTTGACAAATTGATATACTTGAATCTTTACTATTTACATTTTTTTCCCTTAAATAATATAATTTTTAAATTTATAACTTGGTTATAACTTATATAATATAAACTTATAACTTGTTCTAAAATCATGTCATCGTGATAATTATTGTGTTTATTATTTTATATCCCTAGGTCATCGGAGTACTTTAGAGTCATGTTGAAGAAGGTTGGAGAGTATGGGCCTAACTATGTGTCCCCCTCTTCTGAGACTTTACGCACTACCTTACTCGATAAGGAAAAGCATGTTGTGGAGCAAGCTGCAGCAAACATAAAGAGAGATTGGGAGAAAAATAGTGTCACACTTATCGCTGATGGGTGGAGTCAAGAGAAAGAGGTCTATCCATGGCATTGTAGCTTATTCTCGAGAGGAGATGTATTTTATGTCATCCATGATGCTTCAGGGACTCGAAAGTCCGCAGATCAACCTGCAACAGAGTGGATCTCTGCCATTGAGATTGTTGGGCCACATTTGGTGATTGGTTTTGTGGCTGATGGTGAGCCCACAAATAGAGCAACAGGTGCCATTGTTCAGGGAGTGTATAAGCATATCACATTTTCTTATTGCATGGCGCATTGTTTGAATAACCTTTTGAAGGATATTGGTGAGTTATCATGGATCCATCCTGTGATACATGATGCAAATCAAATGGTTACTTTTATTTTAAATTACCAATACCTTCGCTATGAGTTTACAAAAAGTTCAAAAAAGATGTTGAAGTATTCAAATACACGGTTTGCCTACAACTTTTTGATGTTGGGACACCTCAAAGAGTGTATGGGTGCAGTGAGACAGTTGTTTGTCAATGATGAGTTTAATACTCCTTCATTGGCAGTCACTCCTGTGGGCATAACATGTAGAGAAAATGCAAAGAGCAATGAATTTTAGGATAATGTACAAAAAATTGATGCAATGGTTGTGCCTATTGTACAGTTGTTGAGACTCATTGATGGTATGCAGCCATGTATTGGCAAAGTGTACGGGGCAATGGATAGGATGATTGAAAAGTTAAAAGATTTGGTGCTTGATGCTGAGCAATATGAGGAGATACATGATTTTGTGTATTGAGAGGTGGAATGCCTATAGCTCACCTCTGCATTCAACTGCATTTGTTTTAAACCCTGAGTTTCACGGTAAGGATCAAGAAAATTATGCTGAGATCGATCTCCATTGGGAGAGAATTCTTGGGCTCATGGTGCCTGATGTTGACCCTAGGCGCAAAATTAGAGATCAGCTTGCTCTCTATAGGAGAGTAAAAAACTCTTGTGGCTGTACGGATGCTCTACATGACCAATGCAGGGTTGGGGTACCTTTGTGGTGGGAGGATTTTGAATCAGATGGGCCAGAGTTGCAGAATTTGGTTGTTCGTATCTTAAGTCAAGCAGTAAGCTCCTCGTGCTTGGAGTAATTATGGAGCACCTATAGTCATATTGCTTCAAAGAAGAGGAATCACCTTGGGAGTAGAAAAAGCAAATGATTTGGTCTTTATTAGTGCCAACTTGAGAATGCTTTGCAGAAGTGTTACATCACAAGCTGATCCATTTACCCAGTGGGAGATGGAGCAGAAGGAGAAGCATAGTTGTTTTATGGAGACTATGCATAACACCCATGATCATGAGGCTAGCACTTCAAGAGTTGCAAATGCGCATTTTGCTAGAGATGATGATGATTCCCGGTATCCAATTGCCAGCTGCCTATATGATGTCATGACCTATTGCCACATGGCATAACATTTCATTGCAGTAGAGTCCAATGTGATGAGCTGAAAATTGTTTTATATGTGAAAATGCATTTTTTTAATGTCGTTTCCCCCCCGGTCCCCGTTCCCTGGTTTTGGCCAACCCCCCATCCCCCATCCCTTGTTTCTATGAGACAACCCCAATGTCTAACACTCATCTCAGGTGCAACGGCTCATCATCAAGCGAACAAGTACGTGTCAACACTTGCATTTAACAGCCAGCTGTTTTTCTCTGTCTTAGGCAGCATTCTAACACCCTCGACGGTTTGTTTCTCGAGCATCTACACCAACAACCCTACGTTTTCCAATTGGGAAGCCCATTGCAACCTAGGCAACAATTTACTACTATTGGGCAGCTTTGTCTGCAAATTCTGACTTGAGTTTACCAACCTCAGCTTTGTGTTTCTAGCTTACGGGCAATCTATTGTGTTGGGTAGCCTATTACAAGTCTGGGCAACCTTATTTGTAACACTCATGCAAGCTTTTCCAAGAAATCAGTCCCTTTCTTAGCTAGGCGCAACCTATTGTGTGTTGGGCAGCCAATTTGCAAGCAAACAGAGTCAATGTTTTCAGTAACAAGGTTGTCTTCTTCCGCCTACCGACACATTCGCACACTAGACAATCAAACTGGCTCGATTTTTTATGCTGCAATTCTTACTAGGCACTCTCTCTTTGCCAGGTGGCCTCATTCTTGGCTAGGCGACAAGTTATTGACCTACTTTAACTGTATTTACTACAACCATATCGAGTCATCCCTCCTATCTCAGATACTCCCAATCTCCGTCAATCTTTTTTTATTTACAAATTGACGGACCCCGTACGTGTGGAGGACCTTCCAATTGCAACATCTTCTTTGTTTTCTTACAAGTATTTCTTGAAGGACATCTATGGCCGACATGTGTGCTATGGGGGATCGCGTGGTTCAAGATCAAACACTATCTTATTGCTCTTTCCCGTTATATTCTTCCAGGACTTCTAGTCCCCGCTTGGCATTAATGGCACCTCCTAAACAGGTGCCAATCCTACCCTCCTGCACTGCATCCGACAAGCTAGATGGGACAAACTACCCTCTATGGTCGTATTGCATGGAGTGTCTACTCGACAATTGTGACCTTTCGACTATTACTTGACAAAGAGTAGGACTAGCTCCTAGTCCAATCTCACAAGAGAGGGCACTTTAGCAATCTGGCCAAAGGCAAGAAATCCATGGTCACATATATTCAACAACATTTTTGGCAAGATGGTCATTTATGCTACAACACAACATTGTTGACGGACATAGAGAGCTACTATGATTCTTCTCTATTTTCAAGTTCTAGTATGATCAGTATCATCATCAGGTTCTCTCCGAAATAGATTGGTGTTCCTTTAATCCAAATATGACTCCTTGAAAGGCTATGTTTGTGCATAAGCAATCTATTGCTTATTTCAGGGTCTTCAAAAGAGAACACAATGGTGTTCTTTGGGAAGCAAAAGAGAAGACAATGATGTTCTTTGGGAAGAGATTTATGTATAGCAGCCATTAGGTTGCAAAAAAGGAAAACAAAGGTACTTGCTTCTGGTTACTCAAAATAACTAACTGTCCTTGAATGAGCTTGCAATTTTGTACAAGTCATACTGCTTCTGACATAACAAAGGTCAAGTTTATTCACAGGGAAATGATGAGTAGGCTGATTAGGCTGGTCAAATTCGTTTTTGCGATGTTTGTTAGATGGCTTACAGTTAATAACGCGAGAATTCTTAGCCAATGGCTTGACAGGACTGGTTTGAGTCATCCCAACAACTAACAAACTTACCCTTTTTAGGCAACCTCATGTGTCAGGAAGCCAGCACATATTTTAAACATGAAAAAGGATGATTTGATTATTAGTGATTGATCAGGTTAGGTCTTTTTCCTGTTGCCAGTCACTCGTGTTCAATTCCCACAATAAGAGCTAGAATTGTACAATCATATGCATCCGTACCAGAAACTGGTATATGCTCATGCTAGCGTCAATGGCGACTTTGCGACCAAAATAGCTTTCGAACTTCTGCTCGTTCATGCATCCGGGGGCATTATCAGACAAAAGCTTGGTCAGACCCTGCAAAAACAAAGGGTTAGAAAGAGAGGAGGGGATTAGGGATAAGACGATTGAAAGACATCTCCGCACTGCCGGTGCAATCTATCGTTCTGTACCTTGATTCCCATGGCGACAGGATTCAGCCGGAGACGACGAAGAGGGGAGGCTCTCAGAGTAACAACTGAATTTGACTTTCCCGCCAACCTCAGAGTATAACTCGAAGCGGGCACCTGCAGAGAAGGCTGCATTTCATGAGACGACTATCCTTTTCCATGTTGGTCTCGGGGCCTTTGTCACCCCGGACAAAACAAGGTTGAAGGCCTCCTCTTTGCCCGCCCCAAGGCTGAGGCATGTGGCCCGGGGGGGGGGGGGGGGCGCGCTTCTCTATTTCCTAATATTATTTAAAAATTCACTATTTAGTATATATTATTTAAAGCTTTGGTTCGATGGTTAATTTATTGACCTTGTAGTAAGGAAAAGAAACCTAAGCCTATGTGTTGTGAGTAGAAGAGGTTTGGGCTATAAAGTTAAGTGGATATGTTTTTGCCAAATCTAGCGAGGGCTTTCTTGATAATGCATAGGGTTGGGATGTTGCTTCTCCCCCCCCCACCGCCTCTCTCTCTCTCTCTCTCTCTCTCTTTGATCTACCTATTTTCTTATCCCTATGGGGCACACACTGTGGTTTGCAAGGAGGAGCCCATCATGCTTTAATGGTCAATTGACCAAAGGGCATACTCTAGAACAAAGTAGAGGAACCTATGATGCATGGTAACAAAGAGGAACCCATGATCGATGAATTGCGACGATCCCTCACACTCTATCTATATGTTGTGTGCAAGAAACAAGTCTTTGCCAACCACTAATTTGTGGATGTCATGGAGTAGCCATGAACTTTGAATATTCTCTCTCTCTCTCTCTCTCTCTCTCTCTCTCTCTCTCTCTCTCTCTCTCTCTCTCATGCTTTGGTTCCAAGGGAGGGAGACTTCAAATTCTCTCTTTACTATATATTATTTCAAGCTTTAGTTCGGTGGTTAGTTCAATGACCTTGAAGCAAGGAAAATAACTTTGAGCCTATGTGGCATAAGTAGAACAAGGTTTGGGCTATAAAATTTAACCATCAACTTTGAATTTTCTTCTATAGATCTCTCCCTCTCTCAAGGAGCAAGCCATTAATTGCCATTTGTGTAGGTCATGGAGTAGCCACAATCTTTGACTTTTTTGTTTTATGAAATAGTACATGCATCTAAATGTACATCAAGAGACCCTTTTGCAATATCTATACAAAGGCTAAGAGTGAGCAGGATGGACTATCTTCTAGGGCCCTTATCTCTCATCCTTGGCATATACTCCTTCATAATCTCCCCTTGTCCACTGGCACTCGCAATCGATGCTCACCTATAATTTACCAATACCTACAAACCTAATGCAATCCCTCCACTAAGTAGCCATCAGAGATTCCCTAGATATCACTTCACCAAATTGACAGCAAGTGCCTACTCAAATCATCTCTATTGGAGCCTCTAGGAGATGGATTCTCACATACCCTTGGAGGAGTTCATGATACAGCTTGCTAGAGCATTTCACACCTAAGTTGCCATGTATTATCCCCCTGCGCATGTCCACATTCCACACCTCCTAGCAAGAATGTCCTTGAGCACAGCTAGTACAACAATGAATGTAAGGAAACCCGTATTCGTCTCCAAAAAGGACAAGCACGAGGAACCTACATACACAATCAACAAGGTAAAGCATGGAGGACCTACATACGCACCCATGCATGCACGATCTTTCACTAGCTAGTGTGCCAAAAGAAGAGGGCATACCTATCTAGATTGAAGCATGATTCTTACCAACTATTCCTAAGGTCAGGATAGCAAAGAGGTGTGGAAGGGGCCCACATGATTCGCATTGGTTTGTGATCCCACAAACCAATTCTAGAACAGCTAGGCCCAAGACCATGATGGACTAGTAGCCAAGCACCTAACACATGCTAGAGAAACACTCACGTTCCTTCTAGTCCACCTATTCAATAACACCCTACATGAAGGCCAATTGATTAGCTAATACTACAGTGCCAATCCTAAAGTTGGAGAGCCCATGATTCATATGAACTATCAAATGGTGATGTGTGTGTGCTAGCCAAGCATTATTGAGAGCACGAGCTAACCAAATGGGCTAAGAAGCACCAAAATAAGGCATGTGGACAAACAAGGTTCGAGAGAGGATACTTTACACTTTACCACATCCTCACACTCCAAGCCATCATTGAGGAGAGCAAAGGCATAGGGGAGGCAAGTATATTGTTGCTTTGTGGATTTTCCCGCCTCATGCAGAGGCTACAGGAGTTAGAGATTTCAACTAAGATGAGATGGGGGTACTAGCATTATACGAGTTAGGTACGAGCACCAAGAGGGTTGTGGGAGGAGATCACCAGTACCATTGGAGTGAAACATGGATGCTCACTTTCACCTACGATGCTTGGGCATTATATTGATGATATATTAGATTATATTAATAGACTTGGAGGGGAGGGATCTAATCCAAGAGGGGTATTGATACCAATATTATTATACGTAGATGATATATCCTCATCTCCAACACACATAAGAGGGATTGCAACACCACCTAGATACACTACATTCTTAGGAAAACCAAAATTATGGTGTTTAATACATTCACATAGTGGATTTGCAATTAGTACCCCATTTTAGGTATGGAGAGGAGACAGTAGATATTGTCCAAATATATGTTTACCTAGGGTGTTGAGATGTTTGCAATCACACCTACTTCAGTCTCTTTGGAAGGAGCAGGTGAGGGCTCAGGACTAGAATCCCATATGCACAGTAGGAGAAGTACTACCATCCAGTTTTCTATAAAGCATTGTACTTGCTCTCTTTTATAATGCAATGTCATAGTACTTTTGTCCTTTAGTAAAGTCTTTGTGTCATTGTCAGTCTAAGCTTCCATCTTGGAACCTAATTTGCATGTGTAACAGTCAGTCATGTCAGTGTCTTCATGAACTCACTCTTTCTCTTCCAACCTCCATAGCTTCCGCATCTACCATGCTCTAGATCTCGCATATTTTAACATAGGGATTGTATTTTTAGGGTCGAGATTCACTTTGAGGAGGGCAATTGAGGATAGATTGACATGAGATTATGCAACTCTAGGGTTGATGGAGAGCTAGTGCGCATGCACATAATTTCAAGATCCTTAGACAAAGCTATGGCTCTTCAACACTTTAGTCACATTAACTCTTCTATATAGGATCCCCATAGGGGGATTGAACCTCTATCATACAAGGAGAGCCACAAGATCAACACTACCTAGGGGAGTGGAGATATATGAGGGATGGGAGCAGATGGAGATATCCCTAGGACTGATGATTTGACAGATGATTTGGAGTAAGCCCTTGGTACCAAATAAGATTGTCAAAGAGTAGAGATGGGAGTTTCACCCATAGTGGCAAAGCCCCTCTTCCAAATAGTGACTTTCATGCACAAGCTCTCAAACTTACCAAGTCAGAGATACTGTTGGCTAAAAACACCCTTGATAGAGATGATGTACAGGAACTTGACATTGGTGTTGTTAGCATAGTTGGTGATAGCACCAATAAGGAGACTAGGGGACATGAAATTTACTACTAGTAGTGCCTCACTCTCTTGCTATGATATGTTTGTGCACCTCACCAATAAACCCTAAACCTTGAAAACACACACACATGCGCACACACGCACGCACGCACACACACACACACTCTCTCTCTCTCTCTCTCTCTCTCTCTCTCTCTCTCTCTCTCCCCTACGATGTCAATGCTACACTCTCTCTGTCTCTCTCCTAAGTGCTACACACACACACTCTCTCTCTCTCCTAAGTGCTACATCTCTCCTTGCTAAATCCCTCCTAAGTGCCCCAAAAACGATGTCAATGCTAGGAACCATGTAACGCAGAACATCTTCATGGCCATTATCGGCCTTCCCATGTGGTTGTGCCTATGCAGCTCCTTTGATGTGCACTGCCATGTCAACCATTGTCCCGATAGAAATTGTTCATCCTCTTGCAATCATTGCTACATGTGTAATTATTTTGATGTCTATTGGTGATCATGATCTTTCCTTAGCCACCTCCCTTCCTCCTCCTCCTAAGCGTTAATCCCATCTAGTTTGACAGCATCGGATATTTGCTTCTATGGCTCTTAATCAACAAATTTGGCCGCTTACTACTTTGAAAACATAGCTTTCTACTACGCATCTAGATCCAATGGTGCTTGCTTTGTGTATGTGAGAGAGAGAGAGAGAGAGAGAGAGAGAGAGAAGATACGTCACGGGTGGGGGACGAAGAAGAAGCAACATCCTAATGCTTTGCATTATCAAGAGAGCCCTCTCTAGGTTTAGGAGAAACATCTCCACTTAACTTTATAGCCCATACCTCTTATGCTTACACCATAGAGGCTCATGTTTCTTTTCCTTACTTTGGGGACACTAAACTAACCACCAAACTAAAGATTTAAATAATATATAGTAAAGGTTTGCTCAGTAGTCCCCCTAACCAACCCATTTAAACTCCGTCCTTTGGCTCAAACCTAGAAGTATGGCTCACAAATTTCTTTGAACATCTGTTTTGTTTATACATTAATAGAAAGTATTTTAATTTAAAAAATAAAGACAACATTTTTTAAAGAAAATAAGTGTTGAAATAGAAATGAAAGGAGAGATAGAGAGATAACACACTCTCTTGGCAAACTCTGTGTGTGTGTGTGTGTGTGTGTGTGTGTGTGTGTGTTTTAAAGTCTCTTTCTCAATCTTGCACACACACACACACACACACACACACACACACACACACACACTCTCTCTCTCTCTCTCTCTCTCTCTCTCTCTCTCTCTCTCTCTCTCTCTCTCTCTCTCTCTCTCTCTCTCTCTCTCTCTCTCTCTCTCTCTCTCTCTATCTATCTATATATATATATATATAGAAAAAGCAGGGAAGGCAAGAACAAAAGTTGGCAGATACATGAATAGCCTTTTCAATTATTTTTCAACATTTTTATACAAAAAAGTAGGATTACAAAATTTCCAATTGTTTTTTTTATACAACTTGCATTGGCTCTCATTTAGAACAAATGATTTCTTTTCTCAAAGCATAAAAATTTCCAAAAAAATCGAGGCTTCC
Source organism: Lygodium microphyllum (assembly GCF_053477565.2). Lineage (NCBI taxonomy): Eukaryota > Viridiplantae > Streptophyta > Polypodiopsida > Schizaeales > Lygodiaceae > Lygodium > Lygodium microphyllum. The sequence goes on from NC_141164.1 coordinate 93,755,491, forward strand.
ATCATCTTCTCTTTCTTCATGTCTTTGTGTCTTCAAACTTGGCCCCCTCCTAGTGTAGTTCTTGTCCCATGGCAAGAAATGCTGGGTTAATCAATGAAGAGATCCATGAGGGCCAAGTTTCTATAACAGCATAAGAAAAAGATGCAATGTGTGGTGAAGAGGAAAATGGTGGTTGCTAGAGCCAAAAGAAGTCGTAGGAAGTATGGGCCATTGATGCGTTGATGGTTCTTTATGCACTATGTGTACTTGTCATGGTGCTCTCCTTGAGGGTGTGACTACTTATCTTGGTGATGTGAGGTACTTGTGTAGTGTACTTGTCACAGTGCTCTCCCTGAGGGTGTGACTACTTATCTCAGTAATGTGAGGTACTTGTGCAGTGTAATTGGGAGATGGGTCAAGTTCTAAGTAAACTTGGAACGTTGTTCCACACTTGAGAACCCAATTTGCAAGAGGTTAGTGTGCTATGTTATCCCCAAGGTGACATGTCTATCAAGCAAGATTGGGATATCCTACCCTTAATGGGCCTTCAGATTGTGATGTAAGGGAGTGGGCTAGGGTAGCCCTTAGGTGCTATGAGTTGATATTGTGCTTATCTTTTTTTTTTCTCTTTTTTTGGTGGATAATTTTGATAGTAGGCATTTTCTCTACTCAAGGATTGGCTAGAGGCATTCTTTATTGAGCATATATATTTTGAGTGAGCTATATAGTTGTAGGCACAACTTTGGATAGAGAAGATTTATGCACATATAAACCTATTGTCTACCATGTATGTTAAGCACTCAATACAATAGCTAGGCAACAGTATGGTTTGGAGGCAGAGTTGTGTCATGGCCACTCGATTGATTCTAGTATTTATGTCAAAGAAAGTGTCGGTAGCCTTTCCTTGTAGGGTGTGATGGGTAGTCAGAGTAAGATGATGATGAGGCAAAGATCATTGTATGCCATGATGAAGGAAGGATTCGAGCAATTGGATTTTGTGAATTTCTTCACACAATGTATGAAAGAGGAAATGAGGTCGAACGACTGGAATAGGTAGATCTTCTTCTTCTCTAGGGCCCTTATGTTTAGAATATTTGTTGGTAAGTTATACCTCTCGTGCTCTTTTTTGTCATACTCCCTACCATGCCAATGGGGATAAGAACATAGAAGTAGAATTGCTTGTTTTAGCTCACTAGAGTAGGACAATGCATTCCATGCTACTTTCTCATACTCCAAGAATGGATACTTTCATTTTGGCTAGCTTAGCCAGACTTCCCAAGAATTCATAGCGAGATATTTGCTTGTGCCCCTCTTGATCTAATGGGATGCTTTGAAGGCATCATTGTCCACTTGGTGGGCCCACTTCTCTGCTATGCTTCTAACTGCTTGGATAAGTACTCAAACTATTCGACGGGGTAAGGACTTCTTGAACTTATTGATCTCATTGATCCTAAAATAAAAATTAATGCCTCGCTTGATTCTTCTTATGCCATGTAACTCTAAATTTTCTCCTCTAGTTTCTCTATTGTATTGCCCTCCTCTTCATTCTTTATGAGATCTAGCAAAATGGGGTGATTTGATATCTTTTGGGGTTGTGCCTTAAGCTCTTCTATCATAGCATTGTAGGCCTCTTTTTATTCGACAATCTACTCTACAGTGGGTCTTATTGTGACATCATCAAAAGGTAGTAGATCAGGAATATTTATTGTGAGTGTCATGACAGTAGGTAGTTCCTAAGCAATAGGGACCTGGAAGGAGAAGACTCATCTTCTAGAAGCCCCATTGCTTCAAACAAACTTGTGATCCGCATACCCCTTCTACTACAAGTGCCCCATTGCTTCAAACTTGTGATCCTCATATCCCTTCTGCTATAGGTTTCATATGAGGTCCTGATTGGTTGGCTCAACTGTCATTAAATTGACTTTCTTAAGTTGTTCCATGCTACTTAGGATGCTATGTATGGTTCCATGTTGTGCCTTGAGCTCATTAGGATCTTCTATCTGAGGTGTGTAGGCTATGAGGGTTTCTTCTCTCTGTAGATTTCTTGCTACTTAATGAGGATATACTTATAAGTTTCCAATTGTATCTTTTAGAGGGAGTCCCCATACAGAGTAATGCCTATATAATTGTGGATAGCTTCAAGAGGGTCTCCCTATGCAGTCATTGTGCTTTCCCCTCCATTGAGTTCATAGTTTGGGCCAATTAGATAGTCAATATCTATTACAAAGTATAAAATGTATTCTTCCATTTGAAGGGAGTGAGCCCAAAGTTGAAGGATGCGAGTAGAAGCAAGAGTTATAGTGGAAGGAGCGAGAGAGAGAGAGAGAGAGAGAGAGAGAGAGAGAGAGAGAGAGAGAGAGAGAGAGAGAGAGAGAGAGAGAGAGAGAGAGAGAGAGAGAGAGAGAGAGAGAGAGAGAGAGAGAGAGACAATATATGGGAACTCCAATAGTCACAATGTGTGATTGGCCTTTCCTTTATTCAAATGTCATTAAAAGAATAAAGAATGAAGTGATAGTGATGGGTGGCCGCCACCTATAATGTATAGGTGTGGGAGTACTGTTATTGTAGTAATACACGGGTGCCTAGGCATATGTGCCTTTACCCCCAACAACCTCCCACACTGTTAGGCTAACATTCGAGCATCAATACCAAGCCTCAAAAGCATCAAATGACAATACGTATATTGCTTTTTCTAGATAAATGACATTCAGCGCTATTATTATAACAATGAAATCTTTGAGAAATTTGAGCCAAATGTATTTTCAAATCAGCCCAAAATCATAACCATACCATCCGGGCACCAAAGTAGCATCCCCAAAGTATCAAACATGCATTATGAAATTTATTGTTTGCTGTCCAAACTAGAATAGTTATGTTCTATGTGAAACAAATATATGAAAACTACACAAGATCAACTTTGTGGGTGCCCAAATTTGTAGATCTCATCACACTCTCCATCTCTTGCTATAGAATGCCTAAATTTGATATTGTATGTAAAAGTTATGGGCAAAATACAATTATGCTGTCAAGTTGTCATAACTATCCATGACTTTTATAGCATACTTTCTATCCACTCAAAAATGGATAAAATGGCTACTCCTCATCTTAATAATTACTCAATAAAGCTCACTAAGCCTTGGGAAGTTCCTCGATAAGCACAAAGCAATTTGGAACAAGTTAGAAGAAGGAAATACTCAAAGTTAAGCTTTGAATCTAGACCGAAGCAAAGGATGCATAAGCTCCTCGAATGGTTAGCTATGGTATCAGTTGAAGGGAGTGAGCTCGGAGTGGAAGGACATGAGAGGAAGTAAGAGCTATGGTGAAAGGGAAGAGAGAGAGAGAGAGAGAGAGAGAGAGAGAGAGAGAGAGAGAGAGAGAGAGAGAGAGAGAGAGAGAGAGAGAGAGAGAGAGAGAGAGAGAGAGAGAGAGAGAGAGAGAGAAGATGGGGGAATTCCAACAATCATAATGTGTGATCGGTCTTCTCTTTATTCAAATGCCAGTGAGAGAATAAAGATTGAAGTAATAATGATGGACACTCACCACCTATTGTGTATAGGTGTGCGGGTACTGTCAGTGTAGTAATACACAGGCGGCTAGGCACATGTGCCTTTATCCCCAACACTATTGTTCTCTCTTTTGTCGGTGTTGCTCATGTTCTCTCTCCTTATGTTGTACTTTAGTCTTCTCTTGAGAAAGCTTAAGGTTGCTTTGTGTGTCAAAAAGTAATTCAGCTCAATTGTTTGCTTGCTCAACATATCATTGTCCATTTTACATTTCTTCAAGTCTATCCTTACTTCTTGAGGCTTAATGATGATTTACTATAGGGTAGTCTCCTTCCTTTCCAGTTTCTTCTAGAGCTCTTTTATTAGTGTTGCATCTTTCCTGCTGGCCTCTTGGATTTGATCCCATAGAGTCTTCTCCTTGTTCTGCAACTCTTTTTAGAGTTCTTCCCTCTAGACACTCTCATTTTCCCGTAATGCCCTTTGAAATTCTTCCTATAAGGAGTTCTTCTTGTTTTGTAGCGTCTTTTGAAATTCTTCTCTTAGCATTCCTTCCTTCTTGTCAAGTTCCTTAGCCTTTCCCTAAAGTGCAATTTCCTTATCTTCTAACTTTGTCCAAAAATTTGAAGCCTACTTCTCTACTCGAATAATGAAGTTTTTAAACTCCTCATGTGTCTCTTTAAGCTTCTTATGTAACTCTTGCTTCTCTTTGAGCACCTTGACTTTGCCTATTTTAAGCTCCTCATACATCTTCTACAAGCCCTCTAATCCACCCTCTTTACTATGTTGCTTTGGATGGTAGTAGTGAGTGGTCTTGCTAGACTCGACTTACTATTGCTTTTCTTTCTACATGTTAATGGTGGTCTCTTATGAAGATTGGCACTTTGCAAGCTCAGAAACCTGTGCATGTAGCTGCTCATTTACTTTATCTAGGCCTGTATTTGCTTCATCTACTTTAATATATCAAGTAGGAGAGTTGGAGTAACATGCTCTTCCCCTACCTTTTCCTTCTCTTTCCTAGAGTTGTGCTCCCCTCTTTCATCCAAGATTGTGCCTATCTATTGATACATCGAGGATTCAATAGACTCCCTGATAGTCCTCATATAATCTTCTTTCTTCTATATTGAAACTTGTTCTTTTTTAGCTTTCCACTTGTTAAATTCCAACTTAGAGAGTTTTGAGATCTTCTCTACTAGTCTCTTGTCTTGTTTGTCCTCATCCATTGTTGTCTCTTGCTTAATGATGCCAAGGTGGGTTGCTATGAGATGAGAAAAGGCACAACCATAATTCATGATGGTGTTCTTTGCTTCCATGGAGTTCAGTTTAGAGGTTGTATCTCACTCATATATCTTGTGGGCTTTGGCAAGAGACTCAATGATGCATTCTAGCCATAATGCATTCAATTCCTGATTTGCAATATTCTCTATCATGATGTCCTCCATGAACCACTTGGGAATCTTGAGCTAGTTGATTATGGTCTTGTTGTATGTGAAGAGGTGGTGGAGCACCTATGTTATGACTTTCAACTTCTCATATTGTACACCAGATAGGAGCACCCCTTTTGGGTTACAACTTGGTCCTCCCATTGTTGGGGTATTGCTACCAACTTCTGTAAAGTTACATGTTTTTCTAATTCTCTTTATGCGCCCAATGTTTTTTCTACTACTTCTGGGGTAAGTTTGAAGATGGTCTCTCAAGTCTCCCAGTGGTCTTCGTTCGTTGTGTTAAATTTTAGCTCGAAGGCTTTCTTTTTGGGATAGTAATAGTAGATTGTGTTAAATTTCAACTTGAAGGATTTATTTTCTAGGTAGTAGTAGTAGATTATGGATTCACATATTGTGAAATAGATGGGATTGGATGAGGCTTTGACATAGGTGCCTAATTTACATTTTGCTATCAATTTTTGAAGTGCTTTGCTGATGTGTTATTAGGTTGTCTAGAATGCTTGTACTCCAAAATCAAAAGTATCCCACTTCATACGTGCTCACTTTAATGCTAAATTTGGTATGTTGTAAGATTGAGAATATATTATTGTCTTCATTGAGAGGGCCCTTGATGAGGATGGGCTTGTTTCTGATTCTTGGCTATTCTAATTCTTGCAAAATCATGAAAGTATTCATGAGTTACATTATAAAATCTCAAAGCATGCTTACATATTTTCATGTCAAATAATTTTGTACCAATACTCTATACTTGTGTATTATTGTGCAATTAAAAGTCATAACTTACCCACCTCTCTCACCATCTTATTACAAATCCTGTTAATTGTTTAGCAGCCTTTGCTGGTTGGTTTTGGTAAGTTGTTTGTTGGTTGTTTGTCAACATGGTCATTGATATTAGTCTCCCTCCTTCTTGGAATATTGAGTTTAGCTTCCTAGTTTGGGAGAGGTGCTCAAGTGTCAACAATATTTTTTAAAAGTAATTTATTGTTACAGTGTTATTGCTATATACAAAAGAATGGGTGGTTTTATTTATGTACAGTAGGAGAAGGGTCCATAGTCATAGAAGTTTGGGTTGTACTCTAGTTCAACAAAGAGAGTCCAAGTCAGCAAAGCAAGACAAGTAGCTCTCAGAGGTATGATGTGAGGTTGTCTAGGAGAGACGGTCCATTGAAACATATTGTGATGTGGAGTTCTTCCTCAATTAGTAGTTTATGAATGAGGGGGGGTGGTGAAGCGACTCTTTTGGTGGAGTCAATGTGCATGAGACTCAATGATTGCATGGAGGGATGTGGTCTTGCAATGAGTTAGGTCATACTTCAAGATATTAATGATGTAGAAATTACATAGCATAATAGATAGAATCTAAGCAAGGAGTAGAGAATATACAAAAAATATGAGAAGAACAAAAATTGCTTTAATCTCAAACAAATTGATACGATGGCTCTGTCCACCATGAGCTTCCACAATGAAGCTTGGATGGCTTCGCATAGACTAGGTGAAAGATAGATTAATGATGGCTTTGGAGAGGTCTTCCTTTTATAGCTCGAAAAGGTAGTCTAGTTTCCATGTTTGACTATATTATGAACCTTCCCTAGTTGGCCAAGGAATATTCTAGGGAGTACTCCCTTTATCTTTTCCAAACCCCAAAATAGGGATCCTTGATAAGTCCCACATTTTGCAACTTGATGCATTGTGCCTTGAGTTGCCACCAACATAACTAATCTATCTAACCCAAAGGCTAAATCCAAAAAGGTCATTGGCCATACTCACACATGGCTTCTCCTCATAATGGGGACCTTACAACTTAGAGCACCATGGATCATTGGTGTGGTACCTTATAAAGGTGGGCTATTGAGCATATCTAACAAATTATTTTTAGATGTTTGACTATGGTGACAATTCTGTATCCGAGGGTTGCAGCTTTACGATGAAGTGTGTACCATTTGTTTAGCAAGCGAGTAGTAAAGTTGCGTAGTTGGTGTAAGTTCTCAATAGTGTAAGAGTCATTGAGGATTATATTTTTCACATAGCAAGGAAGTATTCGACATATATTCTAATTTATTTTGTGGGATATCTTGTGCTAATTGATCCAAGATTATAAGACTTTTGTGAAAGAGCTGCTCATATCCTTCACATGTATGATGCGATCGAAATGCAAGCAAAAGCATGTCAGGGTTGGCCAACGTGAGTGCAAAAAGTTTGGTAAAGGTGTCGAATATTTAGTCCAATTGCACAAAGCAATATGTGATTGGCTTTTTAGCGAGAGTATTGCCAAGTCCTCACCCATTTTGTAGAGTGATCCGGTAGCCATGTTATGGTCTCTTGATGTTGGGTGGTGGAGGAGGTCCAAAATGGCTTATCCTATATGGGGTAGATGTATAGATGTTGGAAAGGACATCATCTTTTGAAGGTAGTGGATCGTTTTGCAAGCTTATATGAGGGGCATGTTTTGGCAACTCCAAGGATTGATGGTTTGGGGCCTTTTGGGGGGATTGTGAGGATGGAGGAAGGCGAGGAAGAGAAGAGATAGAGGGGGAACTCTGCTTTATGGTAGGAGTGTGGTACAAGGATTCTACTTGAATTGGATTTGAGGATGCAGTAGATGGGACCAATCTAGAGGGGACTATGGATGGTGTAAGAGCTATTTCTCTAGGTGTGCACATGTGTAGTTTAGGTAGCCAAAGAATACAACATCCCTCATACTAGCCTTGTGCCTGTAGCAAGGTTTTAGGGACCCAATGATGTGTGGATGTGTAGATTGTGGCATGGCTTGTGGCATTGGCATGATTATCTTCACTTGGCTCTCCAAGGGATGGATGCTAAGAAGCATGCAGATAGGCTTTCAACCTCCACAGCATTGTGATGGTAGCTAACAAGAGTTTTTGGTGTGCTTGTGTCACATGCATTGTGGTCGTGAGGGGTGAGCTAGGTTGTGGGGTATAGGTGGTTTGAGATCATGGTCATACAATGCCTTCTCATAGCAAAAAGTTGTTATCACATGAGTATACGCAAATTCGGTACCTTTGTGTATCATGTGATGGGCTTTGGGTTATGCAATGTACCTCGTTCTTGGCAACATATAACTTATAAGACTTTGGTGGCATCTCCCTAGAGGAGTTAAAAGTATTCATTGATGATCTGGGGCAACCACCACATGTGAAAGACGACTAATTATTTTAAGGAAATGTTTTGAGCATTGCAAACCAATAGCGGATTTTAAAGCCTGTTGAAGTGCGGAAAAGAAGTAGAGAAGTGCAAATTCAAGGCGGGAATTGAACCTCATTGGAAGTAGCACAGACGGATTTGCCAATTTTTACAAGCTGCTATTAATACGATTTTAAAGCGGTTTTGAAGAGTAGTTGCAGATTTTTCATAAATTTTTTAGATGCCAAATCGAGCTAGAGCAAGTGATTAGTAGTTTGGGACCTCAAGATGATCTGGCAAAAATTTCCGGCACTCGATTTGAACGATGGACGGGCAAGATTTGAAAGCCGAACAAAAGAAGGAAAAAAGGACCAAAGTTTTAAAACTTTGGGCATGGGCCTTTTGGGGGGCCCTTGAGCCCCCTAGTTTAAACAAAAAAAAACTGTGATTAAGGGGGGGGTGCCATTTTGAATCAGCGCTAGCAGGAAGAACGTGTTGCCCCCATGGGGCCAATTTTTGAGGAGAGGGAGATGAGAGGTCATAAGCAACACACAGATTCGACATCAGCCATGAACTTCTACATTTATTCGCTCTCCAATGCCCATCTTCGTTTGCGTAATGGCTGCCCGGTTGTAGAGAATAGAAATCAGTATTTCTCTCTCCTCTAAGAGGTTGATCACACACAGAGAATCAAGAAGAAGAGGGGATGAATGATGCTTGTCTCCGGCATGGACTGAATTGCTACAAGATCAAAAGGATGCTGAGAGGCAATGTCCAACACTGCTGTGGAATTGATGACGGGTTTGTGGACCATTTTTAATTGCTCGCAACATGCAAATAAGCGGTATGCTCAAATTTTACAAAGAAAATTTCATTGTTTGATGTTTGATGGCTTTAATGATGTGTGCATGGAAAGAAAATTTGTATGAATCATGTTTGAAGTATGTTTGAGGGTTACACATGATAAAATGTAGAATCCATAGGCGTACATGGTCGTAATTAATAATTTAAAATCCGAAATGTGTATTTTAAAGGGAAAAATGATTTTCTTTTGTTTCGGGTTGGGGAATGAAGTTCGTATGGGATAAAAATTTGATAAAAACTAGCGTTTAGTCAATATGTGCAGCCAATACACATATATTAGAAAATATTGTATTTTTATGAATAAATAAACGAGGAAAATAGAGAAAATAGAAAAAAACATATTTTTGCACCTACAAGATTTAGAAAAAATATATATTATATTCATGAACATATTACAAGACTAGAGCATGAGGGATAAGCCTCATTTCAACCTTGTTTCTATGTTAGAGTATGGTTTTTATCGAATTTTACATGGAAAACTACATAAAAATGAATGCCACACCTACCAATAAATGCAAAACCTAAATGCTAGGAGGAAAGAGAGCTTGTAAAAGTGAGTGGTTGCTGAAAATGTTTTAAATTTTGATTTATTTGATTATGCATAGCATATAGGTTGATCGCCGTTTAAATTTAAGAGAGACTAGTAGCACAAGTAAACTTGGTGCTAGTCTCTAGCAATGCCGCAATCATGAGTAGTTTGGAAATCATTAAAGGATTTTTTTGCACCTCACATTTCTATTTTTTTATCATAAAATTTTTGAGCACGAGGTGTATCATCCAAATTGCATTGTGCATATTACATGGTAACTCCTGGATGCATAGCAATTGATTGCCAAACACGTGATCTACGCTGAGTTGTGAGGAAACCCAAGCTATAGGCTAAACGATTGAATCTTTGGAAAATTATCAAGTGAGGAAATTTATATCCTAGAACATTTGAAATATATAAGAGTGGAGTGTGTTCGTATGTGCTTTATGTTAGAGTAGTGCATCTTAGGGCCAATCCCCGAGGTGTAGAAGAGCTGCAGTGGGCCCACAACATTCAGTTAGAGGGGCGCCTCCTTTATATTTGTATCATGTTGGTGTACTACACCAAGATGTGTGGGATCTCCCTCTGAGGAGTAAGGAAGGGCAATCGTTGGACTATGTTCTACTACAAACACAATATCTACATTAGCAATTAGGGCAATATATCCCTTGGGCGCTCTTGGTGGTGAGGCCGTGTGGGGTTGTCTTGTGAGTGTTAGAGAGGCCTGGCTAGTGCCTATAGCCGGTGTTAGGCCCATTTTAGGTCCCGACATGTGGTGCATTTACCAGGAGCTACTGATAAGTGGCAATTTTTGTATCTTGGTCAATTGGGACCTATTCATTATAGTGTATGCCAAAAATTAGTGAGCTAGACTCACAAGACCATCAAGCTGAGCTTCAAAAGCAAGAAAGAGCTGAGCAAGCTAGACAGCGGGCCAAAATAAATAGAAGATATTCTCTGAAAAGGAGTGGCCCAATATCTTTGCAAGGGCGGGGTCTTAATAACCCTAGCTCAGCGCATAGTCCGCTAGGGGGGAGGAAGCTCTAGTACTTCCCCCTCCAACCACTCTGTCCACTTCAAGTGGAGCTATAGTTCCAGTTGTTTGAACTCTTGTAGCAAATCTGGTGTCACCATGGTGGCACAACCTATTGCTATAAGAATCCCGTGAGAATGTTCATTAGTATGCGAAGAAACTGAAGGAGGTATTTTGGAAATTGCAAACCTATATTCCCATTCCAGTTGCTGCTCAACTGCAATATTTTCTAAATGGATTAGACTTTAACATTCAAGTATAGTTGAGTAGTGTCGCTATTGCTAACATTGATACGGCCATTACACAAGCAGAAGAGGTAGAATCATGATTACAAGCAGCTTATGCCTCTAGGTCAAATTGGAATTCAAGTTTAGGGTTTGATGCTTCAGCGCTAACGAAGGGAGGTTAAGGGATGCCCATGAGTTCCCCTAATGGGAGAGGAAGCATAAATTCAAATGTGCCCATGTTGCCAGCTCCTCTTAGTCTGGACCATGCCGATGTTGAGACAAATGGCTACACTGACTATTGGAACCCCAACGATAAATCCTATTGTTGTTCTACGGAATCAACAGCCAATCCCCTAATCAAGTGGTTAGGCCAATGGAACAACAGGTAGATGATTGCGGCTATATGAGTCAAGTGCCTTGAATGCCCTTGGCGAAGTTAAGGATATGATGAGAAGCATTATACTAATATGATTAGCGAACAATATAGACAAATAGTCATTGATGTTAATTTCCTTAAGAAGCAGCAAAACTTTATAAGGAGTTGACGCCGTGAAGAGGGTGGCCCATCAAGATTTAGTTGTAAGTGGTGTGGTGGTCAACATTTTCCCTAGGAATTGTCCAAACGTCAAATGCGACATATGTGGGAAGTATGGCCATTTAGCCAGTATCTGTTGGAGTAAGATTAGTTCTCTCCAACAAGGAAGTAAATAGCCAGGTCCAGTGAACCATCGAGTGCAAGGGAATAACTTCCAGCGAGATGAAGGACCGAAGCAAATATTACAAAGAGGGAAAGTTGTGGTAGAGGAGATAGTGGTAGTGGTGTCAGCCTTATCGAAGCTGTGTGTGTCAATAACATTGAAGCTTCTAATTTACGAGCCATTACAAGAGGGAAAAAGGCTAAAGAAGGCAATAGGGATAAAGTAGAACCTGTTGAGCTAAGCCCTAAATAGGATGATAAAGGAACACAGGTTCTTAACCCTAATGTAGAAGCTGGTCCTTTAAAAACGGCTGATGGCAAAGTAAAACCTCAAAACAAGTTGCCAAAGAAGAAGGTAAAAGCCAAGAAGGAGTTGCCAAAGTTAGTTCAAAGGCCAAAGGAGAGAATGGTTTGGCAGGAGAAGAGAACTATTGCTAATTATCATGAGTTTGATTTAGCGAGTTCTTTTTGCAACGTAAAGCCTAATGTGAACCTCCTGTAGTTGATCAAGCTATCTCCAGGAGTACACAAGGAATTTAAGAAGATTCTATGCACTGAGTATATCGTTGAGCCCTTGGCAATAGCTCAAGTAGGAGAAGATTGGTTTGAGCATGGTAAAAAGCATTGTCCAAGGGTAGCAACATATGTTGATGGATATTTTAGTGGATCATGCTATTATAGACACAGGATCCTCTATCAACATCATGAGTTTGGAATTGATGGAAAGGCTGGGAGACTGGAAATACGAAAGGATGCCTCCACAATTTTGCAAATGGTTGATGACAGTCTAAGACAACCTGAAGGTTGTATTGCCAAAGTCCATGTGACCATTGCTAGTGTGGAATGCACTGTGGACTTTAGAGTCATTAGATTTGTAGGGCGGCCAAGTTATCAAGTATTGTTAGAAAGGCCATGGATCTTGCGATCCGACTGTCAAGTGGATATACCTTTGCGGATCATTTGATTTTTGGAAGAGGTGCCAGTCGTGTGGTAGTAGATGCATATCGTGAGTCTCGTCGAAGTGAGAGAGCTCCTTTATCCTCATCAGAATTAAATGTATTAGAGGAACCACCTGGCAATGAGACTCCATCAAGTGATGAATCAAAAGAGGGGTCTACTACAGAGGATATATACTAGATGACTCTCAATGAGCCGATTGAAGCTCAAGATAGAATAAGAGACACGGATGTGATTGAGCTAGATCTTGGTACGTTGAATGATCCACGACCTATTAAATTAGGGGCTATGCTCAGTCTAGAAGAGAGGAGGGACTATGTGTCCCTAATCCAAGAATTCCACGATATCTTTGCCTGGAGTTATGATGAGTTGAGAGGTATTCTTCCTAGCTTGGCTGTCCATACCATTCCTCTAAAGGAAGGTAGCTATCTTGTGTGTCAAAAAGTAAGGCATATGCCTTTTGAACTGAGGGACTAGCTATTCGAGGAGTATTGTGAAAAGCTGGTTTAATCGTCCCAGTTCAGTACACTGAATGATGTTCACCTGTTGTTATCAGGAAAAAGAAAAATAATGAAATCTAGCTTTGCATAAACTTTAGAGAGCTTAATAAACAGATAGTTGATCAGATTTTGGACCAATTAGCGGGTAGGAAAATATATATATAAATATATTCATTTATGGATTACTTTGCGGGATACAACTTGATGGCAATTGCAGAAGAAGATAAGCTGAAAACAACTTTCAATATTGTCTTTGGTACCTTTGCATACATGTGATGGCCTTTGGTTTATACAATGTACCTGGTTCATGGCAATGAACAACAGACAAGACCTTTGGTGACATCTCCCTAGAGGAGTTGAGAGTATTTATCGATGACCTAGGGGCAACCACCATAAGAGAGGCAGTTGATTATTCTGAGAAAGTGTTTTAAGCATTGCAGATAATTTTGCATAGCTCTTAACCCACGAAAGTGCATCTTTGGGGTGCCTTATGGGCTATTGCTAGGCCACGTGGTTAGTTCAGTGTAGGGATCACGATTGACCTTGAAAAGATCAAGGTCATAGTCGCTATGAGTCCATCGCGCATCCAAATGAAGTACACAACTTTCTGTCATCATCGGTAGGGTATTGTCGGAGGTTCATACATGTCCTAGTAGAAAGAATGTTGCGAGTAACGAATCTGTTATCCTTTAGCTGTCTATTTGTATGGAGCGACCCTTGTAAGGTAGCTTTTGATGATGTAAAATAGGAGCTAGTAAAAGCACAAATTTTAAAAGCACCAAAAAGGGGTGATACCTTTTATATATTTTTAGCTGCCACAATGCATAGTATTAGCTGCTGTTTAGCCCAAATCTAGGAGGAAAAATGGTACCATCCGATTGCCTTTACTATTGAAAGTTGGGCATATTGAAAATAAGTATTTTATACGAAGGTGGAAGGTCTTAGATTGTTGATGAACAAGCTACAACCACCTGATTATTTAGCAAAGTGGTTAATCACTTTGCAGGAGTTTGATTATGAGATTAGAAGTAATCCATCAAAGTTGTAGGGCATCGTTGAATGTCTTGTGGATTTCGAGGAGCCAAAGGAGACTTTGGCTAAAGGAAGCGATATGGAGACATTATTTAAAATTGATATAGCCTCCATCACATCCTTGTATGCTACCATAACGCACTGTTTATCTATACGAGAGACTGGAGCCACTTTACCAAAGTCTGAGAAGAGGAAAATTAGACAGCAGACTTTGAAATTTGCCTTGATCGCAAGGAAATTATATCGGAAAGGGGTTGATGATGTTTATCACTGATGTGTTATGCCTGACAAGGTTCCGTTTATCTTGGAAGAGTGCCATGACTCCGCTTGTGAAGGGCAATTTGCTGGGCGGTTGACCACACAAAAAGCTTTAAGAGCTGGATATTGGTGGCTGTCCATTCTCCAAGATTCATTTGAATATGTTAAGAGATGTGATATATGTCAAAGACATGAGAGTAGGGAGAATAGAAAGTGGCCACTAACTCCTATTATTGCTATACTACCATTTGAGAAGTGAGCATTGATTTTGTGGGTCCTATTACCTCATTGTCTTCTACACAGAAGAGATATATCATAGTGGCAACTGACTGCTTTGCAAAGTGGTCAGAAGCATGAGCGACGAAGAAGGATGATGCAAAGGAGATGCTAGCTTCCTACTTAAGCAGATCATCTGTCGATTTGGTCCACCAAAGGAATTAGTATCGGACTGAGGAACCCATTTTCTAAACAAGGTGATTTAAGCACAATAAGACAACTCCTTATAATCCATAGGTGAATGGGCAGGTTGAAAGCACTAATAAAAAGCTTGTGGGTATCCTATCAAAGATAATATCAGAGAAGAAACAAGACTAGGATAAGAAGCTCTATGTGGCTGTGTGGGTGTATCATATGACCTTTAAGCGAGCTACATGCCACACCCCATTCAAGTTAGTATACGGGGAGGAGTGCGTTTTACCCCTCGAGATTAAGTTTCCAACCTTAAGATTTGCAATCAACCATTCTTTGGGGGATGGAGAGGCACCCTTTGAGCACTTTATGACTTTGGCACACCTGGATGAGCTCAAATTGCAGAGTTTGTTATATCAAGAAGCGGCCAAATGAAGCAGTTGCATGATTTAAAAGCGAAGAAATATACCTTCAAGAAAGGGCAATTAGTTCTATATTATGATATGCGTAGGGAGTTGTTTCCAGGAAAACTTGAGCCCAAATGGGACGGGGTCCTACAAGATCGTTAAGATAGGGAAAAATAAGTCCACAGTATGAAGATTAAACCTTACTATCTCTAAATATACCAAGGACATAAATGCCTTGCAGGTCAATGTTAGGTCGATTAGAAACCTACAAGAGATGAAAGTGGTTGATGGGACGGCTAATTCCTTATTTAGAACATCCATACCTAGAGCAAAGATACCATCAGGGGAAGCTTATCTGTTGGAGCAAAGGATATAAAGTGATTGAGCAAGAGGACAGATCATTCGTTTGGGAGATCAAAGTTTTCTGCCACCACTGCTTACGGATCCTAACGAGTATCCCTCTAGCATTTAATGATGATGGTGGGATGGAGCCTACAATTCATCCTCTAAACATGTTGAATTTTGATTATCATAATTACGAGTAGAGGAGTTGACGATGGCTGGTTGTGTGAACCCATTGTGGACATACACATTGTACTTCGACAGATCATCGACTAGGATCCCACCTAAGAAAGGGAGTATAGGGGTAGTTATTAGAGACTCTCGACATCATGTCATGATGAAATTAGCTGTTTATCTCGGGGTAAGATTTACCAATAACATGGTAGAGTATAAAGCTTTGATCATGGGACTAAACATTGCTACTAAGAGAGATGGTATCCGTTAGTTATTAGTAAAAGGGGATTCCCAATCGGTATTGAACCAACTAAACGGGACATACACAGTATGAAATCCCATTGTTTCTATGTACTATCGCACTGCTATAACCTTGCTCAATGGGTTTGAGAGAGTGTCTCTTCAGGTGGCTCCACGTTCTTGGAATCAGTTTGTGGACTCGTTAGCAACCTTTTGCTTATGAAGAAGACATTTTTTTCAATTGTGGTCCCAGTGTGGATATCTCTATTAACGATGAGATAGGACCCGGTCGATTGTGGGGGCTTTTATCAAAACAT
The DNA here is from genome assembly GCF_053477565.2 of Lygodium microphyllum. Lineage (NCBI taxonomy): Eukaryota > Viridiplantae > Streptophyta > Polypodiopsida > Schizaeales > Lygodiaceae > Lygodium > Lygodium microphyllum. The sequence goes on from NC_141164.1 coordinate 93,771,541, forward strand.
GCCCTATATAGTAGGCGATGGTTAGTATGGTTAATGCAAAAAGTAGTTGAGACCCATTTTCCTTTGTTATCTTGGATCCATAGGCTAGTCAGACAACACGTTATGCGTACACCTGTTGCTATATATGCAGGAGGTATGGGTCACAATTTAATGCATTCAAATCAGGGCTTGGAGCCCTAATTTCTCCTTGGAATGGAGCGTTTGGCTGTATATCAGTGCCCCTCTAAGACGGGTTGTATATGAGTTGAAATGTTATATTTCTTTAGGCCAAGAGAGACGGTTTTATTGATTGTGACATGTTATATTTCTTTAGGACAAGAGGGCATGTTTTGTTGGTTGAGAAATGTTATATTTCTTTAGGCTAAGAGGGCCATATGTCTATTTGGTGCAGGTACGTTTAATGGTTTTCTGTTTTAGTGGTTGCATCACACAGGTTGGATGCTGTGCCTGGTGGGAGCCTTTGCTTCGTGGGAGCTTCTTGTGGCCATTCCAAGTTCGTGGGATTCGATAGGCTGAGTCACCCTATCCTACGGTCACCAATGAGAGCAAATTTTAAAGCCTATTAAAGTGTAGAAAAGAAGTGGAGAAGTGCAAATTCAATGTGGGAATTAAACCTTGTTGTGGAAGCAACAGATATGGATTTACCAATTTTTACGAGCTACAAAAGACAGGATTTGAAAGTGATTTCAAAGAGCGATTGTGGATTTTTCATAATTGTTCCAAATGTCAGATTGAGCTAGAGCAAGTAATTAGTAGTTTAGGACCTTAAGACGAATTGGTAGAAATTTTTGGCACTCGATTTGAACAACGGACAAGCAAGATTTGAAAGCTGAAGGAAAAAAGGGCCAAAGTTTTAAAACTTTGGAAATGGGCCTTTTGGGGAGGCCTTGGGCCCCCTAGTTTAAAAAAAACAAAACCTGATTAGGGGGGGGGGGGGGCACTGTTTTGAATCGGCACAAGGGAGAATGCGCTACCCCCATGGTGCCGATTTTTTAGGAGAGGGAGATGAGAAGTCATAAGCAACACATAGATCAGACATCAGCCATGAACTTCTGCATTTATTCGCTCTCCAATGCTCGTCTCTGTTCGTGTAATGGCCGCCCAATTGCAAAGAACATAAATCAATCTCTCTCTCTCTCTCTCTCTCTCTCTCTCTCTCTCTCTCTCTCTCTCTCTCTCTCTCTCTCTCCTCCTCCTCCTCCTCTCTCCTCTAAGAGGCTGATCACATGCAGAGAATCAAGAAGAAGAGAGGATGAAGGATGTTTGTCCGTGAATTGCTACAAGATCAAAAGGATGCTGAGAGGCAATGTCCAGCACTATTGGGGAATTGATGATGAGTCCGTGGGCTGCCCCGAAACCATTTTTTATTACACGCAACATGCAAATAAGCGGTATGCTCAATTTTTACAAAGAAACTTTTATTGTTTTGATGTTTGATGTCTTTAATGATGTGCGCATGGAAAGAAAATTTGTATGAATCATTTTTGGAGTATGTTTGAGGGATGCATATGATAAAATGTAGAACCTGTAGTCATACATGGTCGTAATTAATAATTTAAAACTCGAAATGCGTCTTTTAAAAGAAAAAATGAGGATTTTTTCCGTTTTGGGTTGGGGAATGAAGTTAATATAGAATAACAAATTGATAAAAACTAGTGTTCAATCAATGTGCTCAGTCAAGACACATAAATAAGAAAATATCACATTTTTATGAACAAATAAATGAGGGAAAATATGAAAAAGTTTAGTTTTTGCACCCAAAATTTTAGGAAAATATAAATTTTATGTTCATGAACACATAACAAGGCTGGATCATGAGGGATAAGCCTCAATTCAACCTTGTTTCTATGTTAGAGTATGGTTTTTATCGATTTTTACATGGAAAACTACATAAAAATGAACACCACACCTATCCAATGAATGCAAAACCTAAACAGTAGGAGGGAAAGGGGTTGTAAAAATGAGTGGTTGCTGAATAGTTTTAAATTATAATTTGTTTAATTATGCATAGCATATAGGTCGATCACTGTTTAAATTTAAGAGAGACTAGTATCACGAGTAAACTCGGTGCTAGTCTCTAGCAACGCCGCAATCATGAGTAGTTTGGAAATAATTAAAGGATTGTTTTTGCATCTCACATTGCTGATTTTTTATCATAAAATGTTGGAGCACGAGGTATGCCATCCACAATTTCATTGTGCATATCACATGGTAACTTCTAGATGCATAGCAATTGATTGCCAGACACGCGATCTATGATGAGTTGTAAGGAAACCCAAGCTGTAAGGTATGCCATCCACAATTGCATTGTGCATATCACATGGTAACTTCTAGATGCATAGCAATTGATTGCCAGACATGCGACCTACGATGAGTTGTAAGGAAACCCGAGCTGTAGGCTAGATGATCGAATCTTTGGAAAATTGTTAAGTGAGGAAATTTATATCATATAATGTTTGAAATATATAAGAGTGGAGTGTGTTTGTATGTGCTTTATGTTAGAGTAGTGCATCTTGGGGCCAATCCTTGAGGCTGTAGGAGAGCTGTAGTGGGCCCATGGCATTCATAGGGGTACCTCCTTTATGTTTATATCACGTTGGTTCACTACAGCAAGATGTGTGGGATCTCCCTCTGAGGAGTAAGGAAGGGCAATTGTTGGACTACGTTCTACTACAAACACAATATCTACTTTAGCAATTAGGGTAGAGTGTCCCTTGGATGCTCCTGGCCGTGAGGCTATGTGGGGTTTTCTTGTGAGTGTTAGAGAGGCCCGGCTAGTGCCTATAGCCAGTGTCAGCCTATTTTAGGTCTCGACACAAGCAATTCTGCATTGCTCTTAATCCATAGAAGTGTGTCTTTAGAGTGCCCTATGGGTTGTTATTGGGCCATGTGGTTAGCTCAGTTGGCATTACGACTGACCCTAAAAAGATAAAGGTTATTGTCGCTATGAGCCCTCCATGCACTCCAAAAGAGGTACACAACTTTCTATCATCAGTGGGATATTATTGAAGATTTATCAATGCATTGGTAGAAAGAATGTTGCCCTTGACAAACTTGTTATATTTCAAATGTCTATTTAATTGGAGTGAAGCTTGTCAAGTATCCTTTGAGGATGTGAAGCAAGAATTAGCAAAAGTGCCAATCTTAAAGGCAAAGAGGTGAAGTCTTTTATATATTTTCAGTAGCAACAATGTATAGCATCAATGCTATTTAGCACAAATTTGGGAAGAGAAGTGGTATCATCCAATAGCCTTTGGTAATCGTAAATTGGGAATATCTGAAGTCAACTATACTTGTATGGAGAAATTGTGCCTTGGAATGGTTTTTGAGACAAAAAAATTTAGGCACTATATTCTTTAAGAGAAGCTGGTATTTTTTACGAAGGTAGAATGACTTAGACTATTGATGAAAAAGTTACAACCGCCTGACGGTTTAGCAAAGTGGTTAATCACTTTGCAGGAGTTTGATTATGAGATTAGGAGTAAGCCACCGAACCTACAAGGTATTGTGGAATGTCTTGTTGATTTCAGGGAGCCAAAGGAAATTCTGGTTGAAGAAAGTAACATTGAAGGTTTATTCAAAATCGATACAGCTTCCATCTCTTCATGGTATATAGCTATAACACATTATCTATCTATAGGGGGATTTGGGAATGCTCTATCAAAGTCTAAGAAGAAAAAGATTAAGCAGCAAGCACTACGCTTTTTTATTATAGCAAGTGTCTTGTATCAGAAAGGTGTGGACAAGATTTATCACCGATGCATAGTACCTGATGGGGTGCCATTCATGCTTGAGGAATGCCATGATTCAACATGTGGGGGACATTTTGGTGGACGGATTACCGCCCAAAAAGCTCTCTATGTTGGATATTGGTGGCCATCGATTCTCCAGGATGCTTTCAACTATGTTAAGAACTATGATGTCTGTCAAAGATACGATGCTAGGGAGAATTGTAAGCGAACGTTAAACCCTATTTTAGTTACGTTACCCTTTGAAAAATGGGTTATCGATTTTGTTGGATCAATATACCCTTCATTGACTACTTGAAAGTGTTATATTATTGTAGCGATAGACTACTTTATGTGAAAAACATGGATCTAGAGCATGGCAGCTATGGAGGTTGAAAGATGAAGACTAGATTAATGATGACATAGACAATGATTAGATTGATTGTTACACAAGTGAATTAGGTTCCAAGATGGAATCTTGGACTCATAAACATAATCTTGTATAATGGACAATAACATAACTGAAAGAGAAAGGTATCATGATATTTTTCATTGAAATAAGGACCAAGTACAAGCTTATATAGCTTTCCAGCTGTTCCACTCTCCTCACTGTGCTTATGGGATACAAAGCACCTTTTCTTGCAGCATACATCATTTGTCTATTTCTCAACACCCCCCCTCAAATGATGAGTCCCTACATTTGCTGGCTTTTGCCCCCCTACATGGTGACATGGCTGGGGAGACTAGCTCATATGCAGCCTAGTCAAGTTAAAGCTTGAAACTTTACATCTTTGGCAAGGGTTTTTACAAATCAAATCTACTAAGGGAAAAATAGAGATTCACTATGGGAAAAACATATGAAAGATACAATGAAAATTCTTTAGAACAATCTATCAGAGTTGTTGATAGTAGCGGAAACATCTTCTTATTCTTCTTCTTCTTCATTCATGAATTGGTTCTGGGCGGTGATCATTATGCATCTGCTTTGCTCCTTTCTTGTGGAAACATTCAGTAGTTGTATGGCCAGTATTCCCAGAGTAATGACATATAATCTGATCCTTGTTGTTGTGGTGCCAAGTCCTCGATGACAACCTTTTGCTCCATAAGTGCCCTTGGTGTACAAGAGACTATATTTGGTGGTGTGTTCCTTTGTATCCTTGCTTTTAATTTTACTTTCTCCATCAAGTAGTGAGTGCTCAATATCTTTAAGTGAGAGACTTGGAACATTACTTAGGGTGGACACAAGATTCTCATATGGATCCTTATTTACATTTACAAGCAGTATGGCTATTGCTTCATCTTCATCAATATTCTTCTTAAGAGTTGCAAGCCGGGTTTTTAGGCCCTTGAACTTGTTAATGTGCATGGTCATGGAGGCACTATCTTTTATATCCAATTTATAAAACTGTATGAGTAATTTTACCTTTTGAATTCTTTGCTTGGGTACCAAAGATCCTGTAAAGTTCTTGCCGAGCATTTCTAGCATCTCTGATACCAAAGATATGATGTAGCACATCATCACTTAGTCCCTAGGAAATGATGCCTAGTGCCTTGTTATTCATCTTCTTCCATTCTTTGGCTTTTGGTGGAGCTACTACAAGGAGCCCACTTTTTGAATCTTCTTTTCTGCCATCTGCATCACCTCCATCATCTTCAAAGAGATCCCAGAGATCTTTCCTCATGAGGTGGTACATGGTCCTTTCGTTCCAGGTATGGAAGCCTTCTCCATTGAACTTTTCTATTTGTTTGAGCTTTGCCATTTTTTATCAGTAGAAAATTAGCCAGCAAAAGAGTTGTACCTCAATGTGTCAAGAGACACAAGACAATTACTGTTTAACAACATTGCATGAGTATTAAAAAAATACTATCTTAGAGCTCAATGTCGGATGTTGATGGTTGATTTTCTTCTTGCTTTGCTGATTTAGTGTGATGCTTTGCTAGAAATTAAGTGCTTAGTAAGACTAGAGTAATAGAGTCTTCAATGGATTGAGAGGAGTAAGAAAATGAAAGGTTTTATGACCTTGAAGGTCAATGGCTATGGCTACCCACAAAGATGATAGTTAGGGTTTCTCAGATTGTGATCAACAGAGAAAGTATTTTGGGGAACCCTTGTGTGATTAGGTAGCTTAGATGGTAGGCTAGAAAAGCCCTATGGTCACAGAGAAAATCACACAGCAAGTAGATGATGGCAACTGTACGACCAATAGGAGAGCAGTTCAGAACAACGAGAAAGAATTTTGACAATGCCGACGAATCCATGCATTAATTTGACCAATTTAGGTGATGGGATGGAGTGCCTTGGAGTGCAAAAGAGGTCCACAGAAGGCAGCTCTAAAGGATATGCTCTCTATGAAAAGATATTAGCACTCCAAGTGTTGCAGGTCTTCCTGGCTATGGTAGACAAGAAGGTAAAGTGGAGATAGAGGTAAGAGATGAGCTCAACCACTCAACCTAAGCTGTGAAGAGATGAAGAGGGGTAAATAGCAGAGAAGGAAGCTAAAACATGCTCGGCTAAGCTCTGATACCATGTGAAAAGCATGGATCTACAGCATGACAACTATGGAGGTTAGAAGATGAAGACTAGATTCATGATGACATAAACAATGATTAGATTGATTGTTACACAAGTGAATTAGGTTCCAATATCGAAGCTTGGACTCATAAACAGAATCTTGTGTAATGGACAATGACACTTGACAAAGATGCTAACTAAAAGAGAAAGGTATCATGACATTTTTCATTGAAATAAGGCCGAAGTAGTACAACCTTATATAGCTATCCAGCTGTTCCACTCTCTTCACTGTGCTTATGGGATATAGAGCACCTTTTCTTGCAACATACATCATTTGCCTATTTCTCAACACTTTACAAAGTGATTTGAAGCTTGAGCAACGATGAAGGATAACGTTAAGGAGGAGCAGATTGCTTGTCGTTTTGGTTCACCTAAGGAGACAGTGTTTGATGGGATGCACTTCCTGAATAAGGTTATCATAGCCTTGACAGAAGCATTGAAGATTAAACACAATAAAACTATCCCATATAATCTGAAAGAAAATAGTCAAGTTGAGAGTATGAATAAACAACTTATAGGGATCTTATCCAAGATAGTGTCTGAAAGTAAGCGAGATTGGGATAAAAAATTGTATGTGGCGGTTTGGGCTTACAATACAACATTCAGGAGAGCTACATGCCACACCCCATTCAAGCCAGTATATATGGGAAAGAGTGTGTCTCACCATTGGAAATAGAGTTGCCCACTGTGCGATTTGCTCTTAATCATTCATTGGGTGAGGCAAAAGCATTGCAATAAAGATTATTTTATCTTGCACATCTTGGATGAAATTCAATTGTAGGATTTATAACATCAAGAGGTAGGGAAGAAGAGAATGAAAGCACTTCACGACCTTCAGGCTAAGAAATATAAATTTCTGAAAGGTTAGTTGTGGTGCTGTGCTATGATGCTCATTGTGAGCTATTTCCTCGTAAATTAGAACCCAAATGGGATGGGCCGTCTAAAATTTTATGTATAGGAAAGAATGGCTTTATATCCCTTTTAGCAGATTTAAATAGGGTGGAGTTTAAAAATAAAGTTAACTTTAATAAGTTGAAGCCTTACTATGTGTGAGGGCTGACATCAGACTTGGTGCTTGTGCAGGTCCTTCATGATTCAACATTAATTTGTAGTAGGTAGCAAGACAATCAAATATGAAGAATCATTCTTTATCTTGAGCATCTGTATTTAGAGCAATGTTACCACCACCAAGATTGAGTGATTTGGTGGAGTAAAGGTTATCTGGTTGTTTTGTGGCAAGACAAATCTTTCACATGGGATATTAAGGTCTACTACCACCACTATCAGAGGACTCTTGCAAGTATTCTTATCAGGTTCAATGAGGAAGGAGGGATTGTACTTGTCCTATATCCTCTCTCTCGGCTTGACTTTGATTATCATAAGTACAAGTGAGTTGACCAGTATGGCATGGCCTATTACTGAAGACTGGGTCTATACTTTGTATTTTGATAGAGCTTCTAGAGGGCCCACTAAACATGTGAGCATTGGTGTGGTCATTAAAGATCCCCGACGTAGGGTTGTTATGAAAATGGGAGTATATTTAGGACACTCTTTTACTAATAATATGGCAGAATACAAAGCCTTGAATATGGGGTGAATGTAGCCCGATGTGGTGGTATCCTCTAGTTATTGGTAAAAGGTGACTCGCAATTAGTGATCAACAAGCTAAATGGGACCTATAGTGTGTGGGATCCCATCCTACAAATGTACCATCATATGCAACCTTGGATATGTTGCATATTTTTGAGACAGTGACTTGCCAGCTAGTTCCTCGACAATGGAATCACTTTGCAGATTCCCTGGCCAATTGTGCTTTTGTTGCAGATTTTTTCAATTGTGGTCCTCCGAGGGAGCTCTTATAATTCCTTTTTAACATTAGCCTAGGACTACTTTGGGGTCTAGTTTGGGTTATGTCAGGTAGCAATTGAGCACCTTCCTATTTTGTCATGGACACATAGGATCGTTTATCATCATATTCGTCGGATACCCCTTCCTATTTATGCATGGGGTTAGTTAATAACCTGATGCATTTAGTGTAGGGCTTGGGGAGTCCTTATTCTTGGTCGGTTTTATGCTTCAATGGAGTTATGTCAGGACCAAGGGTTTGTTTCAGTAGTATGCTATTGAATGCTATGGATCATTTTGTTAGGTTAAGAGGGCGAGTTATTTTGTAGTGAAATGTCACATTTCATTAGGCCAAGAGGGCTGGTTATTTTGTAGTGAAATGTCACATTTCATTAGGCCAAGAGGGCCATGTGTCTGTTTAGTGTGGGTGCGGTTGATGGGTTTTGTTTTAGTGCTATGCTAGGCAGATTTAGCGGGACCTAGAGGGAGCCTCTTGCTACATGGAAGCTTCTTGTGTCTAAGTCCAGGTGATGTTTTCCTTTATGAGTACTTTCCTTTTCTGTTATATGTGTTTATGTACTTGGGGAGAATTATTCTTTTTCTAGGGATTGACAATCAAGGCATGAAGTCCCAGGGTTAGGTTGGGTATATTTGGGGGAGGTTCAAGTAGTTTTTTAACTCTTGTAAAGACATTGTCAGGCATTGAAGACTTGTTTTTGGAAGGTAGTACTAGTCATCTTGTTCTGTTAGCCTGCTAGGCAACTATTCTATGAGTCCCTACTACTGCTAGTGCGAGGTAGTTAGAGAAGAATACTGAAGCGAAAAGAAGAGAAAACTTTGAATATATGTGAAATATAAAAATGCAAAGGTGTGTAAAAAGGGGTTCTAACCCCTAAAATAGAAAAGAAAAGGAAGAAAAATCATAAGAGTTGTTGATTATCACCTTGCGAAGGCTTGGTAGGTGCCTAATAGGGATGAGTTAGGACTTGGGGCTAGAGACCTAGGGCCGATACCTTGTCTTCCTAGGGATGGCATCTAGCTGGAAAAGAATTACCAAGGAAGGTTGGAGAAAAACAAAAGTGAGTGGAAAAGAACAAGATTGAAGTGTTGCCTTGCGAGAGCTTGGTAGGTTCTTGGGTACCTAGTCAGGAACTGAGGTCGATGCCTTGTTCTCCTTGGGTCACTATGCTCAAATCCCTCCTTTTTACATGCCCAAGTATGGAAATCTTGAAAGGAAAAATGTGTTAAATGGAAATATATGCTAACCAAGCTATAGGAGTCCTCGCCTAGTAGGAACTCCTGGTCTAGTTATCCTAAGTTAGGTAGGTAGTTCAGGCCACCACCTACTAGGATGACTTCTTTGATAGTTCTTTTTAGCTAGTCTATGTTGGTGTAGTTGGTTAGCGACTCGCTCTAGATTTTTGTTAGATTATGCTGGGCCCATCCCTTGAGGATTTTCATGCCTTGATTTTGTCAGGGGGTAGGGTGAGAGCTGCTCTTGTACTTTGTTGCATATTATTTTTTGTGGCACCTTGATGCTTTTTATGGTTGTTGTTTGTGTAGATTAGTTCATGGGATTCGATGGACTTAGTCACCCTAACTCGTGTCTACCAATGAGAGCGAAGTTTTGGAGCCTATATTTGAAGTGAAAAAGTGGCATGGGAGGCGTAAAAGACCAAATTTTCATGAAAAATGAAACGGTTGCAGATTGATGAGCTGGAGTCTTCCTAGATAGAGTTTGATGCTGGGAACACAATGCAAGTCTCGATTCATCGATCAAATGTTTGTTGACCCCCCATTTAATCCTCACAATGTTTTGCATTATAAAGCAGCTATGTGATTCGGGAGTTGGAAAGTACATGATGGAGGCCAAGTTTATAGATTTCGACGCCATGAAGCCGCTTGGCCCACTAGACATATCTCAAATTTGAGTTCATTTGCCCCTCCAAAATGCAAAAATCCACTTGTTAGGTAGTGTGAATACCAAAGTGTGAATCGGATATTTTATAAATGAAATGAAATGTTAATGATTAAAAAATATGTACAAATTAGCCGTGAGCAAGGAGGGGGCATGAAAATTTTTATGCCCCAAATTTGTGGGATTTGATGTCTCTCCAATGCTAGGGATCATCAAGAGATGATTGTACATCCCTGATCTACTCCTCAAGGGCTTCAATTTGGTTGTGAGCATGCGGATTTTCATAAAGGGAATCAAAATACCGATTTTCAGTATTTCTCTCTCCTCTCTCCTCTTGTGTGTTTCCAAGGATTAATGTATGAGAGAAGGGAGTGGACTAAGATGAAAGATTTTGATCATGGGATGATGTTGGAGCAAAAAGGAGCATAGATAGAGGTTGGAAGGATTGTTAGCGGCAGCTATTGGGAAGTGTCAATGGGCCTCCAATCATGAGACACATACGTCATAAAATGCGTAATTTCATGAATAAGTTTTAGATTTTATTATTTTATGATACATTTTGATTGGAAATGGTTGCATTAGGTTGTTGATGCTCTAATTTATTAGAAATATAAAAGAAATCAAGAAAAATCAGTCACCTAATAATTTCTTTGTAAACATGCAAAACCTGCAACATTGCGGTTTTAAGGGCAATTATGCATTTTTCGGGTTTTGTTGTGTGTATAGTGTTTGTATGGGATGGAATATGATAGAAAAATAATTCTAAATAAGATCAATTAATCTAAATTAGTAAATAAAAATATATTGATATTTATCCATAAATAAATAATAAATAATAAGGAAAAAATATTTTTAAATAAAAAATTAGAAAAAATGACATTTGTGTTTGTGAATGTATGATAAGGCTGAGCCATGAGGTCTAGCCTTAGTTTAGCTCTATCTTTATGTTAAAGTGGGGTTTTTTGCTTTTATGAAGGAAAAATATATTAAAACTACTCTCTAAACCTACCACTAAATGCACAATCTTAAGCGGTAGGGAGAAGGGGGGTCTTAAGTGTTGATAATACATTGAATTTTGATATTTTTCTGATGCATGACATATAGGATACGTGTGGTTTAAAATTAAGAGGGTCCAATAGCACGAGCACGCTCAGTGCCAGCTCTACGCAACACAACAATCTCGGTTTAGAGTAAAGGTATAGAACTATTTTTGCACCTTCACAATGCTGGTTGTCAATAAGAAAATTATTTGAGCACTACAATTGCATTGCACGCAAAACATGGTATCATCTTGGTGGATGCACAACAATTATTTTCATGAACGATGACCTACATTGAGGAGGTGAGGTATCTTAAAGCTGTAAGATTAGTGGTTCTATCTCTTTTGGGAATATTCAGTGAGGATTACATTACCTCATGGATCGATCGAGTGAAAGAGTGGAGTATGTGTCGTATGTGCTTTATGTGTTCATGGGCGCATCTTGGGGCTAATCCTTGAGGTGTAGGAGAGCCATAATGGGGTTGTAGCAATCAGCTGAGGGGTGCTTCCTTTGTTTGTGCTTACGTGGTGTATAACATCGATATGTGTAGGGACTCCCTCTGAGGAGTGTGGGAAGGGTTATCTATTGGATTACAATCCATACAAACACAATTTTTTGTATTCGAGGTTAGGGTAGTATACCCCTTAGATGCTCCTGGCTGTGAGGCCGTGTGGGGTGGTTTGAGGTGTGTAGTAGAGGCTCGATTAGTGCCATAGAGCCAATGTCGGGCTGTTTTAGGTTGTGGCACTTATATGTTGTCATACCATACTTGGATAACATATCCAAGCCATACTATCTTTGGGATAGTTATATATCATCATCACACATGATCGCCTCAATACCAAGAATGTATCTCAACTCACCCAAATCCTTCATCTCGAACTTTTTCTTCAAAGAGTCCTTAACTTCAGTAATCCCATTGTCACTGTCACTTGTAATAATTAAGTCATCCACATAGATGACTATGATGACTAAACTTGCATCTCCCTTTCTCACATAAAGTGAATGATCATCAGAATTAGAAATATAAAAGCCAATATTAACAAGATACTCTCCAATTTTGTTAGATCATGCTTTAGGTGCTTGCTTCAGCCCATAGATCACCTTCTTTAACCTGCACACATATGTGGGATACTCTAAATCCTCATAACTTGCTCACTGCTCCATATACACCTCTTCTTGAAATTCACCATGCAAAAATGAATTCTTAAAGGAATACCAAGCTCGTCATTCAAACTCTCTGTAACCACTAGAATCTCCATCAAATTCCAAATGACTAGTAGATGCATGATTAATATCCAACACTTTCTTCTTCCCTTTGTCTTTACCTGCAATACTTGTAGATCCACCTGAAGGTGTGGAGCTACTCCTTAATCTCCCAGACCAAGGGCTAACTATAGGGTACTAGATGATGTTTTTAGTCCACTAAGGCTTTGTGATTCTTGCCTTTCTTTTTGCACATAGTTATCATGATCATTATCATCATCTAATACATCACCAATAGATGCATACCAATTGCTCATCTCATAAAAAATAACATCCATGCTCACTTTGAACTTACATGTGACAAGGTTATAAAAACGATACCTTTTATACTCTAAAGAGTATCCAATAAAAGTACATTTTTCATCCTTTGGATCAAGTTTCGTTCGCAGCTCATCTGACACACGAACATGTACAATACAACCAAACACTTTCAAGTGTGAATTTTTCTAAGAATATATCTAAGCAAGGCAAGGATGACAAGTGATATATAGACTCACGAGCATCTAATCATATGAGTCTGCATGGTGAGTGGTTTGATGAATTGATACTAGGTTCCCATGGACATGTATGCATTGGTGATGACATACAATATGATATTAAGCATATAGGTGTGGTTCTGCTAATCATGCCTGATGGCAAAAAGAAGAGTTTATATGATGTACTACATGTGCCTTCTATTAGTAAGAATTTATTGTCAATTGGATAGATGGTAAAACAGAATCTGCAAGTCAACTTCAATAGAGATGGTTGCTTTATTGAAGAAAATGGAAATGGCTACAAATTGATCGCTAAAGGCAAGAGAGATGGCAAAATGTTCACTTTGGATGCATCTATCCGTGAAAATTGAACGCAGCCATGTTTGCCCATGATAATGGAGCAGTTCAGGATGTAGAAATTTAGCACAAACACATTGGTCATGTCAAAATTCATAGGTCAAAAAATATACAGCAAAAGCAGGTTGTACTTGGTCTGCCAAAATTTAAGTACACTAATCTAGGACATGTCTATTCTGCTTATTAGATTGGGAAACAAACAAGGTTTCTATTTATGTGGCATCTCAAAAACAATTCTCAACCATTGCAGTTGATACATTCGGATGTATGGGGTCCTGTCCATAATATATCTTTTGGTGGTGCCAAGTATTATGCGTCATTTATTGATGATTGTAGTAGATATACATGGCGGTATATCCTGAAGCACAAGGACGAGGTGCTTGACATATTCAAGGATTTTAAGACACACGCTACAAATGGGTTTGGATGTTATATCTCATGTCTAAGATCTGATGGAGGTGGAGAACATGTCTCTAGAGAGTTTTTGGTAAAATATAGCATAAAATGGCAGCTCACATGCAGTTCCACACCACAGCAGAATGGTGTGGTAGAGAAAAAGAATCATGTACTTATGGAAGTTGCTAGGGCAATGCTTAATGAAAATAAGTTGCCAAATGCTCATTATGCTAAAGCAATTGTCACTTATGTATTGAATAGAACACCTACAACTAGAATTCATGACTTTACTTCGTAGATATGAGAAATTGTATGGGCACAAGCCCGATATCAGCCATCTCAAAGTGTTTAGTTGCATTGCTTGCGTACATGTACCTGATGAAAAGAGAAAGAAGTTAGATCCGAAAGCTATAAAGAGCATCTTTCTTGTCTATGCAGAAGTTAGAAAGGCCTACAAGTTTATAATCCATCCACTCAGGAGACCTTGATTAGCAGGGATGTAGTGTTTGATGAGCTAACATCATGGTATGGTGGTCCAAATGTAGTGGTTTTTGATGGACCAACTAACCTTACTCATTCTAAAAATTATCCTTTAGCTAGTACTACCATGAGTAGACCTACAGGTGATGGTTTTTCTACTACTAGTCCTTGGACAGGATTGTTGAGATATCGAGCTCCACTCGTGATATGCCAGGGTGACCGTTGTGCATTTATGTCACCGACTTGTTAGTTGCAGATGCAGTTGGTACACCGCCCATGAATAATAGCTAGATGACAACTATCCTTATCTACTCTAGTTCGTGGCTCAGTTAGTATACCACCTTAGTTAGTTGAGTTTGGTTTGAGACCCATATATAGGGTTCTTCTATTTCTCTGTACTAGAGTTCTTTTGGCTTACACAACTATAGCCTTTTGGAAGTAGAAAGTGTATTTGCTCAGGGATCCAACCATGATGTGGTACTATGGAGTGCTTTAGTTTCGGTATATGTGGAACAGGATCAGGGAGAAAAATCTTTATTCCTTTATAGGCAAATGGTAGAGGAAGGTGCTTTGCCAAGCATAGGAGAAGAGGGTCACATGTACGAGTGTGAAGACTTGACGTACTATTCATGAATGTTTGGAACTCGGATACTATAGAGTCAGAGTGTTGGCTCAAGGTTTTATCAAGGAAGACAATGGGAAATTATTATCAAAAGAACATTGATAGGTTCTATGAAGGAGAAAAGTTGGAGAAGTATCAAGGACAAGCTAATTGAGAAGTATGTTTGAGGATTTGGAGTGTTTCTATCTTCTTGATTGAGTTTATGAATGGAGCAAAGCTGATAAGAAATGACTCATTGTGCCTTAATTCAGTCAAGATTGTGATGGAGGCTTATACAACATAAAGATGCTTGAAGTGTTTATCTTTGGAAGAACTAGAGTTACTTGGGAATTACTCTTACAAACTTTGACAACCCATATTACATATTTAAGCTTCTAAGGCATGTTATTTTGCGAAGAGCCTTTCACAGATAAGATTGAGAGTCAAAATGTTTTGACCCTGCCAATGAATTGTGGAAGTTACAGGAACACCCTCAAGTTATGTTAATGAGTTTGAGAAGGAGCAGGACTAAAAAAGCTATGTTCCATACTTAGCGATCACCAATTGATGAAGACATGATGATGGGACCTAAAATGGACCGGCATTGGCTATGGCACTAGCCAAACCTCATGCATACGACAGACAACCCCACCACACAGCCTTGCGGGCTAGGAGCATCTAAAACTCACTTTGCACTAAATGCTTATGATGATTTTGCATGTGTATCCAATATGTAATCCAACGTTCACCTTCCCTTCTCCTCAGAGGGGGATCCCATAACATATACGCATAATGCCTAGTAATACACACATAGGGAAGCACCTCTTGGCTGATTGCCACGGCTCCACTGCGACTCTCCTACACCTCAGGGATTAGCCCCAAGATGCATCGCTAACACATATAACATTCGCACAAACTCCACTCTTTCATAATTCAGCATTCTAGGAGATTTTGATTTGCCTCACAAAACTTTCCCCAACGGAAGCACCCGTCTAACCGACAACTTAGGTTTCCTGTCCTCTCAGTGTTGGTCGAAGTTTACCAATCAATTGCAATGCATTCCAGGAGATACCACGTGGGATGCTTGATGCAAGGTGTATGCCAATTGTGCACAACCATTTTATGATTAAAAAATCAGCCATGTGAGGTGCGGAAAATAGACCTTTCATGAATTTTAACTAAGCGTTACATGTTGCGCTGCTTTAGGGACTAGCGCTAGAACTTCCGTGCTACTAGTCGCCTATATTTAATTATGAAACGATCCCTAAATGCTATGCACAAAGAGGAAAATCAGAATTTATATCTTTTCAGCAATTAGATCGTCGCACAAACTTCATCCCCCCTCACCGTTTAGGTGTTGTTGCGGTGCATAGGTGTAAATGGTTGTTTTGTATCCTTTTTGAAACACAGCATCGGCATAGTCTAGATCATGAAGAAAGATGGCGACATCTGATATTGTAAGGGAAGGACAACGACATTGATGGCAGATTGATGATGCAATGCAAGCACTCCATTTATGAATTATGGTAGTCTGATTGACAGATGACATGGTGGAATGTCTTGGCCAGGATGACAGCTTCTATAGTTTTTCGTAAGCTTTTAGGTTATTAAAAAAAAAAGATTAATGTTTTAAGGCTTTTGATTTCTTCCATAAAGGTAAAAGGATTTTAGGCAAAGCTAAGGCTTAAAACTCCTTAGGCTTTTTGGAAAAGCAAAAGCCCACAAAAACCCAACGTATGTGTGGGTGTGAAAAACTATATAAGGAGGAGAGGTGAGAAGAGCCTCACATTACCCTATTCCTTGTAAAACTTCTCGTATCTTGATATTGACAAGAGGCCCTTACCTTACCCTACTCCTTGTAAAACTTCTTATATCTTGATCTTGATATGAGGCCCTTACCTTACCCTACTCCTTGTAAAGCTTCTTGTTTCTTGATAAGAGTCCCTTGTCTTACTCTTCTCCTTGTTAAGTTCCTTGTGTCTTGAGAGGAAAGTGGAGGGCTTCTTGCACAACATCCTTGTGACAAGCAATTTTTGTGAAGGAGGGCTTTCATCTTGCAAAGCATCCCTGTGAGACGAGCAACTTCACAAACTCTTATGCGTATTCTGTGCGACATCTGGTGAACCTGACATGAAAGCGTCGCTTTCGATCATCAAGATGGGAGATCCACCTTCAACATCGATTGTTTCTTCCTTTTTGACCGATGAGATGAAGACTTTATTGGAAATTCTTTCTTCAGCCATTATGATGCAAAATCAACATATGCAGTTATCTATCCAACAACAGCAACAGTGGCATCAGTAGCAGGTGGATCGACAATGATTGTTGCATCAAGAATAGGATCATACGCATGGGGGGAGGCCAAGGCGATCGAGGCTGTGGTTAGTGAGCAAATTTATTTGATGGCCAAAATATTTTAGCCTACATTAAAGCCTTTGAAAGCCACATGTAGTTCTTCGGGTTAGAATGACAGATTTGTTTGTACAGAACTCTACTTGGGATGCTTTCAAGAAAGCGCTCAAAGATGAATATTTTTCTTAACCCACAATTTGTGCAACAAATAGGCACATTTCAAAATCTTCAATGGAAAATTTCTAAAAGTTTAGTCATTCAATTGATGTAATTTCTTTGGAAAATCCTTTTCAAATGCATTGTAAAAGGCATGGCTTATTAGCGGGTTCACATATTATCTTTGCCATGACCTAGCTTATGTGTACGATGTTGCAAATCAGAGTTGGAAGCATGAGAGAATGTGCATAAGAGGGAGAGAGAGAGCTCAAGTACAAGAACAAGATCTTGTTTAGTCAGTTGTTCAAGGTACAACTAGTACACTCTCCTCTACATTGAGTGTGTACTTTAGGTTGTTTATATAGCCACTGGAGGAGTTAGGGTTAGGGTTTTCCTTGTCCTCCAGTCCATTTACACCTAGCTACCCTTATCCTCTCTAGTGTAAGGAGAGTTCTTATGCTTATCTTTCAACACCCCCCTCAATGCCAGGTGGCATGGGATAAAACATAATAGGATGCCTCCCCTTAATTCTCAATGAGATGCCTTTATAAATCAGGCTACAAGAAAATGTTATAGGTAGAGTGTGTTACAAGACTCATAAGAGTTGGTCACCTGTGGATTGGGAGGCAAAGTGGACCTCCAATTCCTTAGGTACTTTTGGAACACTGGGACACTTATTGATGATATGTCCAGTCTTTTTGCATTTATTGCACTTCATTTTGTCAGGATATTTCTTCCAGTAGTTGCTCACAATATGCCCTTTTTTTTAATAGAAGGAGCCCTTAGTAGAAGTTGTATGGACTAACACTTGCTCATGGGAAGTAAATGCTGAAGACCCTTTAGTATGGTTTCTCTTCTCTTCATTCCAGGCATGACTGGATGGTACTTGCTAAAGTTGGGTTTAGGGTATAAGTTAGGGTAGTCACAAGGGTTGGAAAAGCCTTCTTTACAGACTTTAGCAGGATGGCAATGGCATCTTCATCATGGATGGGTGCTTGAATGGAGGCAAGTTGTGCCATAAGCTCCTTCATATGTGAAATAAACTTGCTTAGATCTTCTCCTTGTTTGTCTTCCAAGCTTAAAAACCTCAATCTTGAAAAATATCTTGGAGTTCTTCCTTGTAGCATCGTAGAGCTTTTCAAGCTCATCCCACTTTTCTTTTGCAGTTGAGAGTTGGTCAATGTGATGAATTAAATATTCATCTAAATGAAGCATGATGATGGCATGAGCCCGTTCATCATCTTCTACATCAAGGGGATTGGATGGGTCAATTACTTTGGTCCCTTTTATTAAGGGTCAGTATCCTCTTTCCATAATTTTGTATTTGACCAAGACTTGCCAAGGACGAAAATCTTTTCCATTAAATTTTTGAATTTGTGAACGGAGATCAACATATGTTGTGGCCATTGGGAAGGTCTTACCACTTCTTAGGACAAAGGACAGTTTCTAGTCCCTTACAACCTTGCCACTGAATGCGTAAGCAAATCAAGGACTCCCTTACAAACAATTGATATCAAAGTTGTAATGAGGAGAAAGGTTGAAAATCATACATATGTAATATTTCAAAATATGACTTTGGTGGTCCTTTCTTATGTGCAATCTTCTTCCAAGGTTTAATGGTATTTTTAGGCTTTAATGATGTGAACCTAGACTGGACTTCGGGCTCCTTCTTGTGGTATGGCTTAGTATATGAGCCTTGTGTTGGACAAGGACGATCTATGATTTCAATGCTTGTTGTTGATGACTCCAAGGAGAGTACAATGACACTCATCCCTCTGATTTCATTGACTAGGGTACTTGAAAAAAACCACACATGATATGCAATACAACTTTAGGATAGGATGGTCTATGTGTTTATAGTTGTACACATAGCCTTACAAAATGAAGTAAATCACTCAATTACTTTAATTTTCTGATGAAAAAACTCAGATTGTGTAAGTACCAGTAGCAATAATGATTGAGCAATGTGCCTTAGTGCTTACAAGCACTTATATCTAGTTTATGTATCTAGGGATGGTAGATGTTGGTCTTGATGAGCTTGATCATGACCTTCCAAGTAAAAGAACCTCTGAAATGAAGTTCTCAGATTAGTAACTGACTCTGGAAGAGATGAATCAGTGATTAAAATCACTGTTAATGACCAAACATTGAAAAATTTGAAGGTTGAAGAAGCTTGAAGCTTCCTGGCTATGGCTGCCAAAGACTGAAAGGTGAGAAGGATCGAAGCTTGCACCCGAGAGCTATGGTGGGAGAGCAAGAGCAAGAAAGAGAGAGACAGGAAATGGGAACTCCAACATTCACAATGTGTGACCGGGCCTTCCTTTATTCAAACTATCACTAAAAGAATAAAGAATAAAGTGATGGTGACGGGCGCCTGCTGCCACCTGCAGTGTGCAATGGTGGTGACTGTCAGTGTAGTAATACACGGGCGGCTAGGGGAGGTGCCTTTACCCCCAACAACCTCCCACGTAAAGGCGAATCAGCCCTAGTGAGGAGTGAAAAGAAAAAGAAAAAAGACAGTACAACATGTACACATGTACAATAGGATGAGGAAAGACGTCATCTCATCCCACGCCCATTAGCCTCCCAAGGAAGGCAAAGCGCTTTGTAGAGAGGCTTTTTGTGAGCAGATCTGCAGGATTCTGGTCAGTTGAGATCTTGACAAGATCAATAGACTTGTCCTCAACGACCCCACATATGAAGTGATACCTCACCTCGATGTGTTTCATCTTCGCATGGAAGACCGGATTCTTGGCTAACTGAATAGCACTCATAGAATCCGAATGCAATGTAGGGGTAGCATCAATACCAAGGTCAGTAACCAAATGACCCAACCAAACCTCCTTGCAAGCCTCAGTGGCTACAACATACTCAGCCTCTGTAGTAAAAAGGGCCGTGCATTTCTGCACCCTGGACATCCAAGAAACAACACCTCCAACATAGGTGAATACATAGCCGGAAGTGGACTTCCTACTATTTGCATGTCCTGCATAATCAGAGTTAGTGTACCCCACGACTCCTGTATCCTAAATGCCATAGCATATGCACATATCTGCAGTGCCCTTTAGGTACTTCATGATACCCTTCACGGCATCCTAATGCTTATTGCCAGGTGTAGCCATATAGCGTGCCACAACACCAAGTGCAAAGGAAATTTGGACGAGTGGCTATCATGGCATACATAAGATTGCCCATGGCGGATGCATAGGTAATCTTGGCCATCTCGGCCCTCTGCTCATCTGTCTGTGGACAGTCAGGCTATGATACCTTCACATAAGAAGGCAATGGACAGCTAATAGACTTTACGTCCTGCATGCGGAAGCGCTCAAGGACTTTATGAATGTACTCCCTCTGTGACAAGTAGAGAAGTCCTTGATGCCTGTCGCATCTAGTGCGCATACCAAGTATGTGAGCGGCCTGTCCTAGATCTTTCATCTTAAAGCTCTACTTGAGCTAAGCCTTAAGAGCATCTAGCTCATCATGAGCTTTCCCTGCTATCAACATATCATCCACATAGAGTACCAAAATCAATAAAGAACCATCACGGGCTTTCTTCGTGTAAAGACACGGATCCATATCACTCCTACTGTAGTCCTGTGACTGCATAAAGGCATCAAACTTATGATATCACTCCCTAGGTGCTTGTTTCAAGCCATAAAACCTTTTATTCAATTTGCACATTAGGTGCTCCCTGCCAGGTTCTGCAAAGCCCTTAGGCTGCTCCATATAAATCTCATCATGCAAGTCCCCAAGCCGTCTTGACATCCATCTTGTATAAATCGAAGTCAAGCTGAGCAACCAAAGCCAAGACTAAGCGTAGGGTGGTCATCTTAACTACAAGAGAAAAGACCTCATCAAATTCCACACCATGCTCCTGCTTAAAACCCTTTGCTACTAATCTAGCCTTGTATGCCGGCTTGGGTTGTCCAAGGGTACTTTTTAGCTTGTACACCCACTTGCATGGCAAAGCCTTCTTGCCCTTAGGCAAGGAAACCAAATCCCAAGTCTCATTCTTATGCAAGGAGTTTATCTCAAACTGCATAGCCGTCTCCCAGGAGTGACTATCACCCCTGCACATAGCCTCATCATAAGTGAAAGGCTCTCCTGCATCTCTAACCAATACATAATGCAAAGAGGGCTGAAATCTATCACTGCTTTGCCCAGGTACATGTCCAACACCCTGACCATGAGCATTTGCTGTAGCTGTAGACTGTCCAATTGGCTGTGCGGGAGTTCTCAGCTCCTCTTGAAATATGACCCTATGGATCTCAACAACTCTCTCAGGCTGCCTATGCATCTTGTCTTCATGGAAGACTACATCATGACTGCGGATGACTTTTCACGCATGCGGATCCCAAAGACGGTAACCCATCTCGCCTGCATCGCCATAACCAAGGAAAATGCATTTGACACTCTTAGGATCCAGCTTACTTCTCTTGTCCCTGGGCACATGGCAAAATGCCTCACATCCAAAGACACGGAGATGCGCATAAGAGGGAGGTTTTCCAGTCCATACCTCCTCGGAAACCTGGAAATCCAAACCACTAGAAGGTGATCTGTTTATGATATGCACAGCTGTACTAGCTGCCTCAGCCCAAAAGCTATGTGGTAGGCCTACTTGGTTAAGCATACTACATACATGCTCCTGGATGGTTCTATTCATCCGATCAGCCAAACCATTCTGGGGGGGCAGTCAACTGATGCTTAATACCCCTCTCATCACATAACTGCTCAAAAGCACGTGAGACATACTCACCCCCATTATCTATCCTTAGGCATTTTAGCCTATATCCAGACTGGTTCTCAACCAATGCAAGCCATCTCTGAAACACAGCCAAGGCATTGGATTTCAACTTAATGGGATAAGCCCAAACTTTCTGTGAAAAATCATCTATGAAAGTAACAAAATACTTGGCACCACCCATAGACTGACAAGGCATGGGCTTGTAGACATTCGAATGTACCAATGCCAAGGGCTCACTCATCGTGGCCTACTAGACTTCTTATGCGTAGACCTAGTCTGCCAGCCATAAAGACAATGCTCACATGAATCAAAACATGCATAATCAAGGGGCGGTAAGTACTACAAACTAGAAAACATTTTCATTCCCTTCAAAGACATATGGCCCAAAGGGCATGCCAAAGAGATACATGTGGGAAAACATGATCAAGGGAAGAAGCAGATACAATCAAGGGATAGAGGCTGCTAGCCTTAGCACCTCTCACAATCACAAGTCTGCCACACGAGTGATCTTCCATGCAAAGTCTCCAAAAGATATATGATAACTTGTGTCATCAAGCTGTCCAGTTGACATGAGACCGTGTGTCAAAGCAGGTACATGACGTACATCCTGCATAACAAAACTGTTGCCAGAAGGAACCTGCAGCCTAACATCACCAATGCCCACAATATCAAGAGAGCTGTCATCACCCAGCCTCACATAACCCGAAACAATACTATATGAATGAAATCACTCTCGGCAAGGTGTCACATGAAAGGATGCACCTGAGTCCAAGATCCAACCGTGTGCATAAATAGAGTGTATCTCTGTCATGTGCGAAGCACTAGAAGCTGCAAGGATATAATCGTCATCATCAACATCCTCAGGCTACATAACATTGATCTCTTCAATTTTAACATTGGACTTTGCAGGCACTATGCTGCGATCAGAATACTTATCATGCACTTTATCTTTCCCTTTATCTTTGCGCCTTTCATTGCGCAGTTCATGACATTGTAGCCTAATATGGCCCTTTTTCCCACAATGGTGACAAGTAACATCTGCATTCCTGCCATGGGATTTGCTACGTTACTTTCCACGAGACTTGGACTGAGATTTCTGAGAATCTCGTCCATGGCCACTGCCATTGCCATGCTTTCCATACCCATAATTCCTGCCCCTAACTGTCATAGCATGCGACACACGAGAGGCATCCAAATTCTTACGGTTATCCTCTTCCTGCAGAAGAGCACTCTCAACATCAAATAATTTCAAGGTAGTAGCAGAGGCACATAATGCAGTGTGAAATACATCCCATGACTCATTAAGAGTACCAAGCAAGAAAAGAGGAGTGACATCCTCTGCAAAAGTGATGTCCTGCAAAGTCAAGCTCTTGAGTATAGCATGGAGCTGGCTCAAGTGAGTAGACATGGTCACATTCTCCTTCATGCACAGATCCATAAGCTGCTTCAGCCAATACATCTGACTCGTTGGACTTTTCTTGTCATAGAGATTCTTGATTTTATCTCACAACTCCCATGCACTCCGTTCTTCCTCAAATACATTGTAATGGACATGTTATGTCAGAGATAATACAATAATGGACTTGCATAACTCATCAAGTTCAAGCCATTCCTCATCTGGCATAGTTGCAGGCGGATGCCCGCTCAACCTCAAAGGTTTGATATGCGATTTCTACACCAACACCTACCAAATTTGCTCTTCCAATAAGAGTAATTCGTACCATCAAGCTTAGTGATATTAAAAATAGCATGATTAGTGGAAGAACTCGCCATAATGCAGGCTGGAAGACCACAAACAGTTTAAAACTGCTTGTTGTTTACTGTAGAAAATGACCAAAACTGGCGAGAAAAGTGTAACCAAAGTTGCTACCCACCAAGTACTAGTGAAAGTACATCATTTCAGAATATTTCAGTATGCAAAATCCATGTCAGTCCCGAGTTATATGCTTGCTGTAATAAATGACAACAGGGTTCTGTGAGAGTCAACTGCTGACTAAATCACTGCACCAAGTCAATAAATGATAGCCAAGACATGACTAGCCATAAACGGGCATAAATCAACACCAAACAATCATCAAGACCCTGAGCAAACACCCAAACATGTCACCAAAGCATCTGTTAGTGAGTAGGCATACCCCCTGGATAGTAGGGCAAAGTATACATAACACTGGCAAGACCTGACACCAGTAGGTATATGCTCACTAGAGTGCAAAGCCCAAGCTCAGGTCAAAAGCAATTCCAAGATATCAGTGCATGAACCATACAACATGTAAGTGTAAGAGATCCCAAAGTCTCAAGTATCTGCAAAATGCTCAAATAGCATAAACCTCCTACTCAATGTCAGTCAAGCATACAAGATGCTCCCACTGGCCCAAAAGGCAGATAAACGAGCTCAACAACTCAAGCAAACCAAGTAAAAGTACCAAAGACAGGTAACCAAGACAATGTCCCAATAGCATCCAAGGTCGTAATGGAAAAAGCCAAGTCGTAATAGAAAAATCCAAGTCAAAGTCCAATTGCTCAAGGGAATACTCAAATGAATGTCGAGACGAGCTCAAACAACTGCCATCCATAGCCAAAGCATAAAGCATTCACCAAGACATCATAACCCATACTGGGTAGCCTAGGCATAAACCATGTCATAGATGAAATGCCAGTTGCAAAGAGGTGACAGTCAAACCCAAATCGAGTTCTAATCTCAGCTCAAAAGCATTCCGGAGCATAAACAAGACATGTGGCATAGTCCAAATACATCATGACATCATACCGAGTAGCCAGGAGCACCTCGTGACCAATAGGCATAACCCAACTGTAGCATAAATAGCTTCAGCCCTGAAGTTTTCAACAGCATATAACCTCTGTAGACTGAGAAAATCAATGCTCAATCCAAGCTCAAATCCATAGGCAAACCATAGGCATATATTCCTGTATGTATAGGCACCAACCGGGCATAATCAGACATCAAATGCCAAGACCTGTAAGCATAAAATTGAAGTAACAGGTGGCTACCCTATTTTGGACAGATCTGGGATTGTTCAAAATAGTCAATGGCTGAGCTAAATCAGCTCCAAATGTGTCTCACATAAGAGGCATAATATCCACAAGCGATTTGGTATCAATAGACATTAATAGAAGCATCACATAAGCCATAGGCATACAAATACATGCTGTCTCAGACCTGAAATCTGTTGCAGAATATTCTATCATCAAAATTTGGAAAATCCGACATCACCATCACGTCCGGAGCGTGTCAAAACCCCAACTTATACTCTTACCTTGCCTGAATCGGGTTTCGAATGCTCGAGATATGACAAAAAGTGTGATTTTTGGGCCAGATTTTGAAACATGCGCAAAAAAAACGTGAGCTAGCTGGGGGGGTCTGCTGTCCCACGTGTCAACAATGGGGCCCAAAGGGGGCACAAGAAGGCCTACACCAAGCCTCAGCAAGCCTTGATAGGCTGGAAGCAAGATCCAGGTGAAGGAAGCTCCAAGAGGTGTGAGCTATGGCTGCCCACAACCTGTGAAAACCCTGTTTACCTAGACTTGTGGACTAAGATAAATCTCTGAAATAATGAAGCAATACCTCAATGTCAATGCCCTGATGGTGCCTCAATAGGCCGGGAAGAAGCTCGGGAAGCCGAGGAGTGACGGGAGCTTAAGAGAATGAGCTATGGCTATCGGGAAGGAGACCCAATGCGAGTGGGGAGTCGATGGGAAGCTGAGAATGCCACAAGCCAAGCTCAAGAGTCGGAAGCCATGCTATGATACCAGTTGAAAGGTGAGAAGGATTGAAGCTTGCACCCAAGAGCTATGGCGGGAGAGCAAGAGCAAGAAAGAGTGAGACAAGAAATGGAAACTCCAATAGTCACAATGTGTGACTGGGCCTTCCTTGATTAAAAGTGTCACTAAAAGAATAAAGAATAAAGTGACGGTGACGGGCGCTCACCACCTACAGTGTGCAGTGATGGTGACTGTCAGTGTAGTAATACACGGGCGGCTAGGTGGAGGCGCTTTTACCCCCAACAGAGACCCATAGTTAGGGTTTGGCTTATAACAGCTAGAGCAGAGATGGAATTTCTCCAAACCCTCTTAGGGGGAGATGGACCACTAGGGGCTATGAAAGCCTTATGGTGGCCGAGAAGAATGCACCACCAGAGCAAACCGCACCACATGCAGAGTTGCCACGCTGCCTAAACTGCACCTTTTCCTACATTTCTTTTCAATGTTGCCCTCCACAATGCATAATGTGGCCCTTTGATATGCCATGCCAGGTCACCTTGTGTTGGGGAAGAAGTTCTCAGTTGAGGTCAAGAGCTAGAGTGATCTCCTTTGGCTTCCCCAGGTCCTCCAAGGTCAGGGGGTCAAGGTTTGGCTATGGAGGTAAGAGGAAAAAGGTGAAGATGATGGAAAATCATGTGCACTTAGTGAAGCTGAGGGTATAGGAAGCTAAAAGAATTAGAGGAGGCTTTGATAGCATGTTGCAAATCAGAGTTGGAAGCATGAGAGAATGTGCATAAGAGGGAGAGAGAGAGCTCAAGTACAAGAACAAGATCTTGTTTAGTCAGTTGTTCAAGGTACAGCTAGTACACTCTCCTCTACATTGAGTGTGTACTTTAGGCTATTTATATCCTTAGCGTAAGGAGAGTTCCTATGCTTATCTTTCAACATGCGATCTTAAACTTTGGAGGTGTAGGGATTATTTTCTATTTCCATATTGCATAAGGGTTTTCAACCTTTGGCCTTCAAATATGTATTAGAATTTTTATCAAATTAAATTAGAAACAAAGAGAAAGGTGGTTGGAGGAGTCGGTTTGAAGAGCGCATGACACATTTGAGTGTCTCTTCCTACTTCTTTCCTTCTCTCCTCTTCTCATGCTTTCTTGCAGAATTCTCTTCCTCTCTTGTGCTTTCCTGTCTTTTCTTCTCTCATGGAGGTTGAGAGTGATGAAGAGGGTGAAGATGATGGGTGTCTCAAAGGAGATACTTGACTCATGAGGTTTCTTATGGCAAGAGAGGTGTGTTTGCAGGTCTCATGGTGAGGAGCAAAGTTCCAAGCATATATTTTGCTACTTGATACCCTAGTTTTGTGCTTCTTGGTGTGCTTAGTGAGAGCCAGCAATTATTGGTTCCATTGCTGGGACTAGGCTCACTATGGAGTCTGCAAGAAGAGTCGTGATGAAGAGGAAGAAGGGGAGAGATTTTGAGACATCTAGCTTTCATGATGGTATCCTGTGATCCAGAGCATTCGCGACTCTCAAAGTCTACAAACATCATAGCAATCCTTGCAGATGCAATGTATCTGACAATGGTACAACCAATCATTTCATATATCATACCCCTCTAATGCCCATCAAGACCATGATCGATGCCAATCTTGCTAGGAAGGTTGATGACACATGTAGTTGGCAGACCTGCGCATGGCAGAATGGTTTGACGTGTGTTGAGATGGCAAGCTCAACACGTGCAGACATTGATCATGGACCGCTGGCTAGATGAGTCCGTACATCTACACTTAGCACGTTGGTGGTCATTATGATACTCACATGGCCACCGACTTATCACTCAAAATATTTAGTTTGATACACCTACCTACAGTTGGCAAAGATATAACACCAGTTGATTAGTATAGTTACTTATGCAGTGTTTGACTTAGAAGGCCAGTTTCCTTGATGTTGTATCTTATCTATACTTTGTGTACATTGTATAGTGTGTGGAAGAAGAAGAAGAAGAACAAACTAGCAAGAAAATGTTTTGGCCTCCATTCCTCTTCTTGTGTTCTTGAGTGAGCTTCCTCTTGTGTATACAGTGTGTGTTTGGCACATTAGCTCAAGCACATCCCCCCATCACACGATTCTTGACATGGTATCAGAGCCGCGCCACTGAGAGAGGCTGATTTCAAAGGTTGAAGTGAAGGAGAAGAAGCAAGGTTCGAGTAATCAAGCAACAGGTAAGAAGCTCTCCCATTCTTCCACTCTCTCTCTTGGATAGTGCCTGTGGAGGCACCGAAAGCAGGGTCGAGCAAAAATCTCAAATTGCTGTGAGATTTGGTGTGCGAACATATCACTGTATATTTTACGGTCAAGCAAAAA
This sequence comes from Lygodium microphyllum, assembly GCF_053477565.2. Classification (NCBI taxonomy): domain Eukaryota; kingdom Viridiplantae; phylum Streptophyta; class Polypodiopsida; order Schizaeales; family Lygodiaceae; genus Lygodium; species Lygodium microphyllum. The sequence continues at coordinate 93,799,561 of NC_141164.1, forward strand.
TCCCAGATTGTTGTTTTGGGCGTCTGAGGCCTTTTCAGGCCCCATTTTAGAGCCGCAAGGTTGCGGACAATAGTTTTAGGGTACACTATGATTTCGGTTGTATTGACCGAAAGTGGGTGCGCAGGTTACAGATTGCAAATCTATAATTTTTGAGGTGTTTGCAAGAAGCAAACATAAGGTTTATCTGCAAACAGGTTGCAGATTACATATACTATTAAGCAATCAGTGAAAAAGGTTGCTTGGTGTATTGCTGTGCACGTGTTGTGAAAGATTGCAGAAGACTGGCTTGTTGTGTTGTATCCTTGTTTGTGATAATGGTAGAGAACAGTGGAAATCCCATTATTGAGAAGCTCGACAAGAACAACTACTCTTCATGGAAGTTCAGTGTGACGAACTTCCTCATTGGAAAGGGCCTTTATGAGTTTGTCTCAGGTGAAGAAAAGGAGCCAGAGCTGGGTATCCCTTGGACTGCAAATGAGTTAAAAGCATGGAAAGAGTATCTGCAGTCATTGATAATACCATGCTAGGACATATCAAGAATATAGAAACTTCACATGTAGTTTGGACAATTTTTGAGAGCATGTTTTCAATAAATACAAATGCTTGAAAGATTCAACTCAAGCAAGAGTTGAATGCCTTGAAGAAAGGGTAAATGTCTGTCAATGAGTATGTGTTGAAGGTGAGGAGCATTGCAGATGCTTTAGCAGCGATTGATGCAATGCCAGATGATGATGATTTAGTTTCATCCACTTTGAGTGGCCTTAACAATGAGAAGGCATGGAAATCATTTGTTACTTCAGTATATGTATGGAAGCCATTTCCAGATTTTGATCAGCTGATCTCTCTCATGATTACTGAAGAGATCAATGTGTAGGGTGATTTGTCTGAAAGAAATGGTGAACAGGTACAAGCATTTTACTCGAGTTCAGAAAGGGGACGTGGTAGATCCTCTTCAAGAGGCCGTGGTATGGGATGTGCTGGCGATAACCAACAAAACAGGTTCAATCAAGAGTTTGGTGAAATATAGGTTTTTGGAGGCAGAGGAAACTTTAGAGGCAGGAGGAGAGGTGGATGGCAGAACAGAGGGTTTGGAAAATTTGCTATTGTTTGCCATTATTGTGGCAAAATAGGCCATATTGTAGTCCACTGCTATGCAAAGAAGGATGATATTTGCAGTGGTAAATTGCAACAAGGAAACTATGCATCGTCTTCACGATAGAATGAAGACAAAAATGAGAGTCTGTTTGTTATGCAATATATGATGAATGCAGTTACAGGAAAGGGGACACATGATGATATATGGTATGTCGATTCAGGTGCATCTAATCATATGACCAATCATGTTGAATGGTTTGGAGAGATGCAGGACTTACAAAATCCAGGTTATGTGTAGACGGGTGATGATTCATGCTACCCAATTTCACACATTGGAAAGGTTCCCTTGTCCTTGTATGATGGCCAGACAAAGAGTCTGACAGATGTATTACATGTGCCATCAATTACAAAGAATCTAATATTTGTTGGCCAAATGCTAGAGCAAGGGTTGCAGGTTCGATTCAATGCAAAAGGTTGTTTTGTAGAATACTTTAATGATAAGTGCAGGTTGGTCGCAAAAGGAAGTAGAGTTGGCCGAATGTTCACTTTAGATATTGGAATTCCTGCAATGGATGCTGCTATGTATGCTAAAGGAAAAGGAGTAGCTACAGATATTGAAATATGGCATAAATGTATTGGACATGCAAATGTGCAAAGGCTGAAATTAATGCAGTCTAGAGGATTGGTTACAGGGTTGCCTTCTTTTAGAGTTGCAGAATTGCATAAAGTATATAAAGCATGCCAGTTTGGTAAGCAGGTGAGACAATCCTTCTCGCATGATAGAGAATGAGCAGAAATATACTTGATGTAGTACATAGAGATGTTTGGGGGCCTACACAGAATGTATCTCTTGGTGGCAGCAAATACTTTGTCACATTTCAAGGAAGCTATGGGTATACTTCATGAAGGAAAAGAGTGATGCGTTTGAGCACTTCAAATCTTTTAAGGCAGCTGTTGAAACAGAAATAGGCTAAAAAGTGAAGTGCTTGAGATCAGATGGAGGGGGAGAGTCCCTCTCTAATGAGTTCAGTGGCTTCTTGAGGACTCATGGGATAAAGAGGCAATTTACTTTGCAGGTATATCCCACAGCAAAATGGTGTTGCAAAAAGAAAAAACATGCATATTGTAGAAGTTACACTGGCATTAATGGCTGAAAAGAATATGCCCAAACATTTTTCATCTGAGGCTGTCCATACTACTGTCTACATTATGAACAGAACTCCCACAGTTGTAGTTCATGGGATGACTCCTAAAGAGTGCCTTATTGGCAAGAAGCCCGATCTATCGCACTTGAAGGTATTTGGATGTGTTGCACATGTTCATGTGCCAGTTGAGCTACGGAAGAAGCTCGATCCAAAGGCTGAAAAATATATTTTTATTGGGTACTCTTTAGAGCAGAAAGGGTACCACTATTATAACCTTGTCAAGGTGAGTTCAGAGTGAGCAGGGATGTTATCTTTGATGAGATGGACAGCTGGTATGCACCTACTGGAGATGTATTAGATGATGATAATGATCAGGACAGCTATGTGCAAAAAGAAAAACAAGAGTCACATAGTCTTAGTGAACTAGAAACATAATCTGGTACTATATCTATAGTGAGCCCTTGGTTTGGGAGACTAAGGAGTAGTCCCACATCTTCAGGTGGATATATAAGTGTTGCAGGGAAGGAAAAATGAAAGAAGAAAGTGCTGGATGGTAATGATGCATCTACCAGTCATTTGGGAATGATGGAGATTCTAGTGGTTTGGAGATTTTGGATGATGAGCTTGGCATTCCTTCAGTTAGGACACCAGGTGTACATATAGCTCACAGTAATGTAAAGGATCCATTGAGTGATCTGATGGTACGTAGATCTAGCAGGTTAGATACCTTGCTAAAAGATTTGGTTTTGAAGGTTTTGTAGCTCACCATTATGCTTATATGGTGAAACTAGTTGAGGATGTTGAGCCCACCTGTTTTGAGGATGCTATTGGTCATGCTCATTGGGATGCAGCAATGGATGAGGAGATGGCTGCATTAGAAGCCAATAAGACTTGGGATTTGGTACCCTTACCTAAGGGTAAGAAAGTTATTGGCTGTAAAGTGGGTTTACAAAGTCAAGCATAATGCAGATGGTTCAATTAGCAGGTATAAGGCTAGGCTGGTTGCAAAAGGCTATGCTCAAACATATGGCATATATTATGACGAGACATTCAGTCCAGTTGCTAGGATGGCAACTGTTAGGTGTGTGATTGCCTTGGTAACAGCCAAAGGTTGGATTTTGCAGCAAATGGATGTTAAGAATGCCTTCTTGCATGGTGAATTGCAAGAAGATGTGTATATGGAGTAGCCAACAGGTTATGAGGATTTAGAGTATCCACATATGTGTGTAGGTTAAAGAAGGTGCTCTATGGGCTGAAACAAGCACCTAGAGCATGGTCTGACAAGATTGGAGAGTATCTTGTCAATATTGGATTTTGTATTTCTGATGTTGATCACTTACTTTATGTGAGAAAGGGAGATGTAGGGTTGGTCATCATAGTCATCTATGTGGATGACTTGATTATTACATGTGACAGTGACAATGGGATTGCTGAAGTTAAGGACTTTTTAAAGAAGAAGTTTGAGATGAAAGATTTGGGTGAGTTGAGATACTTTCTTGGTATTGAGGTGATCAGATGTGATGATGGTATATGGCTATCCCAAAGGCAGTATGGCTTGGATATGCTATCCAAGTATGGTATGACATCATGTAAGCCTCTTTCAGTACTATTGGAGCAAAATGTGAAGCTGAGTGCTGATATTGGGGATGAGATAGAAGACCCAACTATGTTCAGGAGGATAGTAGGGAGTTTGATTTACATGACTATCACAATGCCAGACTTGAGCTATGCTATTGGCCTTGTCAGTCAGTTTATGCAGATGCCTAGAAAGCCTCATTTGGATGCAGTTAGATGTATATTGAGGTATGTGAAGTCCACTTTACATTATGGACTTTTTTATGAGGTAGATAAGGACGTACAAGTTTTTGGATACACAGATGCAGATTGGGCTGGTAGCATGTCAGAGAGAAGATCTACAAGTGGATTCATGTTTTCCCTTGGTAGTGCAGCAGTTACATGGAGCAGCAAAAAGCAACGTGCAATTGCTTTATCGAGTACTGAGGCTGAATATAGAGGTGCTGCTATGGCAGCATGTGAGGTGGTATGGCTGTAAAAGTTATTAGGTGATTTGGACGTGCAGGGAGATGGTCCAGTTGTCATTCATTGTGACAACATGAGCAGTATACAGCTAGCTAGAAATCCAACGTTCCATGCTAGGACAAAACACATTGAGGTGCACTACCACTTTGTGAGAGAGAAGGTACTTGCAGGAGAGATTGACTTGGTATATGTCAGCACACAGGATTAGATAGCTGAATTTTCACAAAGGCATTTTGTGCATAGAAGCTTTGAAAGTTTCGAAGCTTACTTGGAGTTGCAGAGATAGAGTTGAGCTTGAGGGGGAGTGTTGAGATGGCAAGCTCAACATGTGCAGACATTGATGATGGACCGCCTGGCTAGATGAGTCCGCACGTCTACACTTAGCACGTTGGTGGTCATTATGATACTCACATGGCCACTGACTTATCATTTATTATATTTAGTTTATTACACCTACCTATAGCTGGCAAAGATATAATGCCAGTCGATTAGTGTAGTCAGTTATGCACTGTTTGACTTAGAAGGCCACTTTCCTTTATGTTGTATCTTATCTATACTTTGTGTACATTGTATAGTGTGTGGAAGAAGAAGAAGAAGAAACCAACAAGAAAACGTTTTGGCCTCCATCCCTCTTCTTATGTTCTTGAGTGAGCTTCCTCTTGTGTATACAGTGTGTGTTTGGTGCAGCAGCTCAAGCACATCCCCCCATCACGCGATTCTTGACAACCCACAATTTCAACAGGCCTCAAATTGAATGCACCAAGCTTGGATATTGCACCAGTTCTTTTGTAGACCCGATGAAGGCCATTTGAGTACGATAAGTAAAGTGACATGAGAAGCCAAAGAAGGCATAGATTCGGTTTGCTGCAAATAATAGAGGCCTGGGGTAAATTGAAAGGAGGAAAATCATAGGAGTTTTGTGAAGAAAGGAAGAAAAAATTCATTAGTTGGCTACAAGAAGAAGACAGACAGAAGCATTCCCTTCGATGGTGCCGAATGTCATTGAACTTCACCCATGACAAATCTCATCAACCTGGACTAGAAGAGCATTAAAGGTGTCAAGATCATTCAAGCAACAAACAAAAATGAAAAGATGGTTGTGCTTTAAGGCATCAAGAGGAAGAGGATGAGAAGCGAGAGCTCATCTTCACGGAGGATGGCCAAAGGACAGCGCAAAGAAGATGAGTTTATTATCAAAGCTTTTTGGCTCGATGATTCACCTCCAAGCCTTCCCTCCTTTTCGTTGTGTTAGCGAAACCTTAGTTTGTAGCAAATCTGTGAGCATGGCGGAGGAAAGAACATAAACAAAATGAAATGATGACGTGTGTAGAAAAGGACCTTAGCCAAAAGATAACCTTTGAAAAGAAAACCCTAAGGTTTGATTTGAGGATTATTCAAACCTCTTCTTCACATGCCAAGTTCTTATCTCCTATCTTCCACTCTCAAATGCCACCAAATTCTCAACAATCATGTACCCAAGAGCCTCATTCATCAAGAGGTTTTAATTTCTTTTCCTTTTTTTCACATTTACATCAAATCTCTTGCCCTTAAAGATGGTCATACACTAATGTTAGTGGGTCGAGGTCTTCATCGACATACTCTTCAAGAAGGTGTGCTTTCAAGTTAAATGACGAGTTGGGGATTTTTCCATGGTTGCTTCTGTGGATATTCTTTGGTTCTTAATGGGTGGTTTTGGCAATTCTCTTCTCCCAAAGCTTGTGGTTGATCTTCAATGACATTTTTGGATTTTGCTTTAGCCTCATCTTTTCTTGTAGGTGTTTGATGGAAGGTTGAGAAGAGGATTAAAAAAAAGAAAGAAAGTGTTTTGGGATGCCTAAATGAGGCAAAAATTTGTGAAGTGTGATTATGGTGGAGTTCTTCATCAACTTCAGGTGGTTAAAGGCAAAGCTTTGTTTGAAGTGTTCGCGAGAATGCTCACAAGATTGGAAGAGGAGGAATGTTAACCCACAATTTGTGCAACAAATAGGCACATTTCAAAATCTTCAATGGAAAATTTCTAAAAGTTTAGTCATTCAATTGATGTAATTTCTTTGGAAAATCCTTTTCAAATGCATTGTAAAAGGCATGGCTTATTAGCGGGTCCCCATATTAACTTTGCAATGACCTAACTTATGTATGTGATCTTAAACTTTGGAGGTGCAAGGATTATTTTCTATTTCCATATTACATAATGTTTTTCAATCTTAGGCCTTCAAATATGTATTAAAATTTCTATTAAATTAAATTAGAAACAAAGAGAAAGGTGGTTGGGAGAGGGCACGACACATTTAGGTGTCTCTTCCTTCTTCTTTCCCTCTCTCTTCTCCTCACACTTTCTTGCAGAATTCTCTTCCTCTCTTGTGCTTTCCTGTCTTTTCTTCTCTCATGGAGGTTGAGAGTGATGAAGAGGGTGAAGATGATGGGTGCCTTAGAGGAGATACTTGACTCATGAGGTTTCTTATGGAAAGAGAGGTGTGTTTGTAGGTTTTTGGTGAGGAGTAAAGCTCCAAGCATATATTTTGCTGCTTGGTACCCTGGTTTTGTGCTTCTTGGTGTGCTGGGTGAGAGCTAGTGAATATCCCAATGGACAACACCAAATCTACCAAGAAAGCAGGCCTCATGGTGGCATCTACAATTCCCATGCCCTCAAAAACCTACAAGAAACACCATTCCTCTCAACAAGAAACCATGCTCACAGACACAAGAATCTGGCACATAAGAAATATGACCATGATCTTCATCCTCACTTCTCTCCTTCTTCCATGGAAGAAATAAAGCAATAAAGCACAAGAAAGGAAAGAGAGCAAGAGTTGTGCCAAAATGGGAGAGAGAGAAATGAAATGTGAGAGGAGAAGATAAAGGAAGAGAGAGAGTGTAACCACTTCAACCTCCCACCTCCTCAAATCACCCGAGAAGCCTCTTCCATTTTTTTTCTTGATATATAAAATTGAATTTGCATACATCTTGGCTAAGGTCTAAAGACCCTTTATTTTAGCATGAGACAAAAGGTGTTAACCATTCTTTTCCTTTCTACATTTTTTAATGTGAGCCTTTTGGACTACACATTGTTACATTGCTTCATATTTGTACAAAAGCAAAATGCCATTTCACAAAAGATGTTTCCATGTTGAGCACATTTTGGTGCCTATATTTGCACAAATTTGGGGATTATGGTATTGCTACGTAAAAGACATTCATAAAGTGGGTTTATCAGTCCAACAAAGGACTTGTTGCTTCTGAATTGTTGTGGGAGTTTGAAGAACGATACAACTAGTTGGATACACTAGAGCAAAGAGCTCTAAACTCAGAGAAAACGGAGTTACTCTTACAAGAGGTGGCTGATCCTGCACTTCAGGATGAGTTGGGAGACCTGCTAGAGGACTGTACGCAGCCTATGGGATTGAAGACATATTGGCAGGACACTGCCAATGCAGTTTCAACACTGACATAGAGGCGGAGATGGAAGGCTCGCTTATAGAACAGGATGCAGTCACCACTAGCGGTGTTTTCTTCTACCATGACTTCTTCTAGTTCTCCTATTGCACCATCCACTACTTCTCCTATTTTTCAGCTTGTGTCTATGCCTATGCCTATTCCTGCTATGATTGTTAGACCGACTGCAAAACTAACTATCGAAGATATGGTGGAGGAGATATCAAAGAACTTCAAAGACCTACAAATCAAGATGACTAGAATGGAGCAGAAGCCGCTTATTCTAGCTCCAGTTTCAGCCCCAACTTTATTCTACTCCTACAAATTCTCCCAGGAATGATTGTGTCTATCGTTGCATGTGGTGTGATTGTCCAGATCATGAGCAGAAGGACTATCAAGATTTTAAAGAGGTGAGAAGGCTGAAGTTGGTAGTTTGGAAAGACAAGATGATATATTTTGGATATTTAGAGCAGCTGATCAAACCAAATTTTGGTAAGGGTGGTGTGAAGAAATTGTTAGAGGAGTCTCTTTTATTGTCTTCTTATGTGATGCGAGGGGTGGCAAGACAAGTTGCTGCCTATGGCCCTCAGTTAGAGTAGTTTGCCGAAGGGCAAATCTCCTTAATGGTCCTATGCATTGCATGTAGAGAAAAAGGGAAAAGCTTCAATATTCGAACTTTGAGTCATAGGTGATGCAATCAGGAAAGGGACTGGATGGGATGATCAAGTTGATGTCTTTTCTACCTATGCCTATATGGTGAAATCTTAGGGATTTGAAGCGCTTGTTGAGGAGAAACGAAAAAGAGATGATGATCAGCCTGAAGGTTTGACGAGGGTGACTAGGAGAAGTGATCCAGTTTCATAGCCTTCTTCTTTAGGACTAGAGCAGAGTATGGCTGATGTTCAGAAGCCAAAAGTACTAGAAGATCACAAAGCCCCAAAGACAAAGGATTTGAAGCCGAAAAAGTAACCTGGATTCAAGCTGCTTTCTGACATTGAGACGACTACAGACTTGAAGAAGGTGCTTGAGGATTGGATTCTTAACTGAAAAATTGAATTCACTCTTGGAGAAGTCTTGGGAATTACCAAAATAGAATTTCATGATGTTATCATTGACATCATTTAAAAAAATTGAAATTTATTGAAGATCTGACACATGATATGATCCATCGAGAGACTTTAGTAGTTGCTGAGGCATTTATCTATGGCTTGCAGATTGAGGAGATTGATTCTAATGAGGAGACTACTGAGGATTCTACAGATGGAGCTTTACTTATGCAATCAAAGAACGCTCTTCAGCCTGTATAGTATGCGAAGAGTGATGACACGCATAGATTGGTGCCTCATAGCCATTTTTCTCGCAGTCATTGGGCTCATGCGACTACGGAGACGGTAGTCAAGCTTGGTGAGATAGAGACCCCTTGTGTTGCTCTTTTTGATCACGGCTCCGAGATTAATGTCATAGTGTATGGATTGTATGATATTGGTAGATGGCTAGTTGATGTGAATCATGGTTGGCACATGCATGCAATCAACAATATTGCTGGAGATTTGTATGCTTCTTGTCCAAACTTGAAGATTTCTATTGGAGATGTGGATGAGACTTATCATTTATTTGTGCAAAACTCTTGTTCCTATCCTATTATTTTGGGGGAGCCATTCATTGCTAAGGTTTTGGACAATGGGTCTGCTTATGTGCAGATCCGAAGCAAGGATGGAAAGAGGGCTGTTCAGTTCATGACAATTTGTGTCAACCATCAGCAGAATAAGGATTCTTTGAGGGATTCCCCTCTTCCAGCATGAGAGCTAGATTTTTGTTAGGTACCACTGTCCTTATGAGACGACCGTGGTACGAGACAAGGAAAGCTCTCACCTCCTGGCAGTGGCAGTTTTTCCTCAGGAGTTTATGATGTGTTTCCTGAAAGCATTTTGTGTTTTCAGCATATTACAGATATGCTAGAGATGCCAGGTAGTATTTGAAGAGAAAAGAAAAAGAATTGAAGCTTGCAGGTCTTTTATAGGATGAAGATAGGGTAGATGGCCTCTATGACGGGCTTTCATGCTTGAATACTATGGATGATCTTTCAGCATTGTTTAAAATTGAAAATCAAAAGTTGTCATATGTCTTATAGGTCCATTCTCTGGCGATGTATTGTGAAAGTGCTAATTTCATGCTTTAAGAAAATTTGGGTGCTAAGAATTCTTAATAAAAAGTGTTATTTGCTGAAATATTTCAGCCAAAAGATTTACAAGGTGCTGTTTATACACATCAAAATTTGTGTTTACCAGGGTATTTACAGCAAGGGCTGAAATTTGCAGGTTGTAGGAAAGAAGCAGAGTACATAGAAAATATAAGACACTTGACAAGAAGGACAGATTAGTTTTGTAGGACTACTACCTTTGGACAATGATGAGATGATGAAGAGAGCAGCTATGCAACCTCCTTTACGAGATCCTATAGGTATTGGACATAGGTTTTCAGCCGAGACACTGAAAGAGATGAAGATTGGGACTGAAGATTTTTTGCTTCCAGCAGAGGTGGGATGTTTTGAGGAGATATTGAGCAGGCATGGGAGAGCCTTTGCTTTTTTCCTGCATGAGATTGGATGCGTTGATCCTAGGGTTGTGACGCCTATGGTTATTTTTACCATTTCGCATGTCCCTTGGAATCTGCGGCCTATTCTTGTGGATAGGGATCACTTGCCTAAATTGGTGGAGATTTTGAATGAGTGGATTAGGATGGGAATTCTAGAACCATCTTCAACTCTGTATACTAATAGATGGTTCATGGTTCCCAAGAAGAATGGGACACTCAGATTCATACAAGACTTATAGCTAGTGAATAGGGTCACTATACAGAATGTTGGTGCAGGACCTATTAGGGATGAGTTTGCAAAGGCTTTTGCTGGATGTGCTATCTATTCACTTGGTGATATTTATTCTGACTATGACTAGTTCCAGCTTGCCCTTGAGAGTAGAGATTGGACTACGATGAAGACACCTTTAGGTCTTGTCCGGATGTGTACACTTCCATAGGGAGCTACTAATTCGGTTGCTCATATGATGAATGGGATGAACAAGGTCTTACAGGATTTTATTCCAGAGCTTATCATGCCTTATTGATGATCTGTAATAAAGCATAAATGCCTAGCATAATGCCTTAGTCTAGGGTAAGTATAAAAGGTAGAGGTGTAATATGTGTAGCATCTTTTTGCCATTTTACAAACATTACTTGTTTGAGGTCTCAACCTCCCACCATCTAAGAGGGTGAATACTCTTGGCCACCATAGCTTGGGGTGCATACCTTGCTATAGCCTCTCATCATTTGATTCTCAACCAATATTGGTAATACCATTTCTTGCCAAGCCACCTTGGCTATGGTTTCTTGGCATTTTATGTCTATTTCTTGTATTTTTAGTTTAAAAGCTTGCTGTGGAATTTAGATTTATTACATTGGTATCAGAGCATGGACTTTGATCCATGCGAGAGTGTGATCAGCCAGGATAGCAGGCTGAATCAACACATTTTGCACTGAATTTCCTGCTCATCTTCTCCCTATTTCCAGCAGTCAAAGGCATCACCTATGGCTTGAAATAAGTAATCATCAATCCCTGAGTCTCCATTCTAGTATACTTAGCTGAAGCCCATTCTCTTGAGCATTCTTGAGCTCTCAAACCCTAGTTATGGCAGATTTCAGGATAGCAGTGATTTTCTTGGAATTTCTTCAAAAAATCAAAGGGCTTTTACTCTAACAAGTATCCTGGAGCTTCCTCAACACTCAAGGGAGCGACATTGAAGCCTCCTTGGATGTGAAGCTTCAAAATATGGTGGCTATGGAGTCAAAATAGGGCAGCAAGCTTCAAGAATCCAATTCTTGGATTATCTTCTTCAATTTCATGGGGCTTTTGTTGTCTACAATCCCTGGAAGGTTCAATTGAAGGTATTCTTCGATGATTTGGTTTACATTGGAGGAATTCCTATAGTTTCAAAGCATTTTCAGCCCTTTGTACATGGCAATGTCTAAAAATTCATGGAATCCATGCATTTAATGAGAAATTACACGTATCAAAGCTCAAAGGATCTTCTGCAACGAGCTATTGTGGATTCCTATCAAGTCATTGACTTCTTTTGATTGCATTGGAGCAATCTTATTGATTGGGAGCTGAAGATTACTTGGGAGCAATCATATTGGACAAATCCTTCTTGAAGATTGGTTTTATTGATTTATATCTTGGTCTATTGATGGGGTCTTATGCTGAAGGTCAATTGATTGGATTCATCCACTACTTTCCATCAGCATTAAAGAGGTAATTCTAGTACTTTTAGCTTAATCTCTCTTTTATCTAGTTATTGAACCAGTCCTATTGTTCATAAGAGAGATTAAGTGTAGTAGAACCTCTTAATTCCTATTGAAGGCATGTAGAATTCAACCCAGGACTGATTATGATTGTTTGATGAGTTCTTTTTTGCCCATTCAAATGTTGAAGCTCAATTGATTGTATAAATGCTACTCACTCCCTACTTCACTTGGATTTTTGTTGGATGGTTGAGCATTGATGCTATAGGACTGAAATAATGATGGAAATGGTAAGTGGAAACATTGTAAAAGCAGTGAGTCACTGCAAAAGGGTAATGCCCTATCCATAGCCTTTTCAATTCAGTCATTTTCCAATACCCACTTGCATTTCATTAAAAGTTCAAAGGCTCTTTTAGTCAATGCATAGCATTCTTGTTTGATTAGCCATTAGAATGTACTTTCCATGTTGGTTCCCGCGAGGAAAAGCGGATGCTAGGCGAGTAGGGAAGACAAAAGAGAGGTGACCCTCCCTTCCCGATTAAGACCCTAAAGGGGTGCACAACCTGGCTTGAGGTGGAACTTTGCACACCCCTCTTGTCTTGGAGCCCATGCTATTTAAAATTTAGGTGCAGCTACATTTCCATTATCAGAGTTTGGCCCAAGTACACAATTGATAAGCAATAATCAGGGTTCCATAAGTGGTTGGTGAACCATTGGAAGAGGAGTAGAGCATCTTCTATTTTCAGGATACCTACAGGTGTTTGATAGATAAAATAGTAGGTATATATCCATTTACAGGTTGTTCTTGAGCCCTATAGGTGCCCCATAACCATCTCCTAGTTGCTACAGTGGTTTACAAGGGTTTCCTTCACTCAGGGTATTCCTACAGGGTAAAATAGGGTTTCCATAGGGTGTTAACAAGTTGCAGGAATTCTCTGGACAGGTACACTGTTCCTATTACAAAAAATTCCATTGTGATCTAATTTGGGATCTTAATAGCTTGATTTGAAGAGAGGATCCTAATCTCTGTTTTGAATCAAAAATTTTGTAAATTCGACATTGGTAGCAAAAGTTAAGGCCAATTTACTGACAGGGGGTCTAGTGGACTGCACCTAAACAGGCTGTCTGGAATACACTGTTTGAGTTCAATCTACCTATATACCTTATTGCAAGTTGAGATATTACTAAATCTAGTATATTCCTATATAATAAGCTTTCCATAGATCTATTAAGCATTGGGATTGGTGCCATATTCAGAGAGAAATGAGGGGTTTAGTGACAAACTGTCTACTATTACATCACTATTTCCTAATGGTCAGGAATAAGAAGAAAGACCCTATTACTGAGGCATTGAATGATGGTGTCAGAGACTTCCAAGAGGATCAAAATTAAAAAATTGAAGCCCATAATGTCGATCAAGTATATGAAGAATTAAGCATTGGGATTGCTCATAGCACACATCAAGGACATCAGGACATACATGAAGAGTATGCAGGGAATGATTATCTCCTACTGTCAAAAGAGCTGGGACATGTCAATGAAGGCCTTTCTAAGGATTTGAAGGATTTTAATGAAGGTTTAATCCATATGAATCAAGGCTTGTTGCAAGGGATGGCATAGATAAACCAAGGAATCTCTGAATTGCAGCAAAGTAATAAATTCTTATTCCAAGAGCTCATCTCAACCATAAAGGAAATCGGAAGCAAACCACAAAGTGAACCTCAAAATATTGAAAACTCCCATGCAATTCTCTTTGTTGGTAATCCTTTCCATCCAAATAAAGAAAAGTCTCAGTGATTAATGCACACCTTTGAAAGGGGAGAGCCATCTAGAGTCAGGGGAAACCATCATCCTTCACAAATTCATGGTATTCATAACCCAAGGCCTCAGTTTAGTAGTCCAAAGGATAATCATAGACATGAAGAGGAACATGACAACACTCGATGGGACAGTGCTTATCATGGATGTGACCCCTTCTACAAGAATTTTTATCATCAGCCCTCAAATGCACAAAAAGGAAATGCGGTCAATAATCAAGTTCATGAAGGTGGAAGGCATGATGAGGCCCATGACATCCCAAACCAAGAGTGTGTTTCAAATGGACAACCCTCATCTCATGGTTTTAGGCCACCTACTTTTAGACAAAATTCATGGAATAAAGATTCATGGAGACAAAAATCTCATGGGCAGCCATCTTACAATGAAAAGGAATATAAAGAGAAGATCAATATCTCTAATTTCAAAGGAGATAATGCATCACCTTCAGAATGGGAGGAGTGGATCAATAAGCTTGAATTATACTTCACCATTTACCCTAGAAGTGAAGAGGCCAAAATTTATTTTGCGGCTCTTCATCTTGAAGGTTATGCCCAACTTGGTGGCATTACATGCAAAAGATTGGGCAAAGTTTTGACTCTTGGGAGGAGTTTAAGCAAGCGATGATTGATGTCTTTGTGTCTCCTTTGGAAAAACAAAGGCTTCAAAGAAGATGGTATGCGTGCACTCAAAGGGGAATGTCCGTTAGAGACTATTCCAATGCCTACTTGAATCTTTTCATGTATGTTGAAGGTATTTCAAATTTTGCTAAGCTAAATAAATACATTTTTGGTCTTGACCCTGCCCTGTCATCGGAGGTAGGAGCTCAACAACCAAAAACATTATAGGAGACCATATAATTGGCTGAAAGATATTCTTTGAAGTACAAAAGGGATGTATGAAATTTTTAGCAAAGAAGTATAGGTAATAACATTTCCAATCAACCTACAAAGTATGGGCAAGTTTTCAGCCAATCAAGAGACTCTTTTAGACAAGAAAACAGAGGTTATAATAGTCCAAACAGTTATAACAACAAAGTGCCAACATTTTCCACTGTTTATACCTCTAAATGTAGTGGAAATTTATACCAAAATAGGGACAAACTTTCAAAAATCTAGCTGAGCCAAGAAGTAATTTTTCAAGAGCTGAAAATACTCGTAAACTGTCCCAAAACAGTTCTAACAACAACTTCCTTCCTCACGACAAACTTCGGAAAATGCATGCAAAAGGATTATGCTTCAAGTGTGGGGGGAAGTGGTCACAAGATCATAAGATGAAGTGTAAAGCTAAGAACTCAAAAATCAACATGGTGATCACTTAGGAAGTGGAAGTTGAAGAAGAAGAAGATCAAGAGGGAAATTTATTACATGTTGATGCATACCCAATGGTTGAAGAGATTCATGAAGAAGAGCATGCCACCAATAAAGAATTCTATGATCCCATGGATGGATTTTCATTTGATCCAGGTGGTAATCATGATTCTCATCTTTCCTTTTATACCATCTCACATGATGCATGGACCGGTTCCAAAGGGGAAAATACACTTACACTCAAAGGTTTCATTAATGGCAAGGTTTCACATATTTTAGTGGATACAGGCAGCACTCATAGCTTCGTCAACACCAAATCTTTGAATGGGTTGAAGTTGCTACCCATTGATATGGATTCTTCCTTACGGATACAAGTTGCCAATGGTACATATGAGTCTAGTAAAGAAGTGTGTCCATGTACCTCAATTGAGTTATCTCCCTCTTGCACAATAAAAGTGGACTTGATCACTTTGGATATGGGGCCTATTGACGTTGTCATTGGTTGTAATTGGCTGAAAACACTTGGCAAATTTACCTTGGACTTGGAGCAAATGCTACTGGAATTTAATTGGCAACGACAGTACATAGAGTTAAAAGGCATAGACCACAAATAAATAGAACTCATCTCCATAAAGAAATTGCGAAAAGAAATCAATGCAAAGGCATGCATCTTCACTCTTTTGCTTGCGAATGTAGATGAAGGATAATCAACAAATCAGCCATCTTTTTCTTCAAAGGAAAGGGATCCAATATTAGAAGAGCTATTGGAGGAGTACAATGATTTATTTCAGCCACCATCATCTTTACCTCGAAAGCGAGAGGTTGACCATCCTATTGACTTGTTGCCCAATACAAAACCCATCAACAAACCTCCCTATCGCTTGTCCAAGTTTGAAAGGGAAGAAGTGGAGCGTCAAGTTAAGAAATGGGTTTAATTCAGCAAAGTCAATCAGTATTTTCCTCTCCCGTGCTCTTAGTAAAAAAGAAGCATGGATCATTTCGCATGTGTATTGATTATCAGGATTTTAACAAGTCAACGGTCAAGAATTGATGCTAGGAGGCATATTTCATGGTGGATTCCGTGAGGTTTTACGGTGGATTCCGTAAACTTTGTTGACTGGGGCTCATACACATAGTGGGTTCTTTGTGCGAGAAGTTGATGGAGACGCCTATCCTTTTTGGGCGTTTCATTAATTTAGTGTGTACATGGGTGATTCCATAGCGGGTGATTCCGCAAAATACATAGTGAATTAATAAACATTTATGAGTTTAGAGTGCGCACTCGTAATAAATTAAGGTTAGGATTGATTTCTAACCAGTTGATTTATTTATGTAGTTGAAGACTGCTAGGTATTCACTTTTGTCGGTTTAATTGTATTATTTTACTAATGATTGTGAATGCTTCAGTTGATGTGTAGAGATAGCAGTAGTGAACGGAGGAAAGCATTGGAGGATAGCGTGTATTCGAGTTTTCACTTATATTTTGATGGGCGCATACCTTAGGCATGGCGCCTATATTTTTTCTCACCTATTTATTAAGGCGTTGGATATTTATTTATTATTTTGTATGTGCATGGACGCACGATTATGATATTTGTATTTGGACATTGTATTGGGTATGCTTGACCCTTTTGGGCGCCCGCCCATTAGCTTTATTTCTATTTTGTGCTAAAGCAAACTCAAAAGCCAAAAGCGTGCTATTTTGTAATTTGGGCTATTATTTGAGCTTGAAGATGATTAATACATAAAATACATGCTTTGTGGAGCGCTCACACAAGGCATGGGGGGAGATTGCACCCAATTGGTCTCTTGTTCATGTCATGCATGCTTTCTACCTTGAGTTTTGTGCAAAAAGTAGAGTTCTTTTGTTCTTGGGGACCTTGTGGCGTTCACTACGCGAGCATACAGCATTCGATCAGTGCACTAGTGGTATTAGAGCGAAGCTGAGATCGAGAGCTTTCAATCGCTACCCATCTTGCGTAAAGGCGAAGCTCCTGGAACGATCGAGCTCTACGGTCAGTCTCATCGCGAACGGTCGATACGGGTGGATTCTTGGTGGTCAAGAACCTCTGTTTACAGCCTCTGATCACGAAGGACCGGCCTGTAACGGCGGAGGACCATGTCAACATCTCCTACACCAAGTCGTTTTCTCACAGTGAACAGTAAGCTTTCCTCCATAAACAAAAGCTTAAAAGCTTAAGTCAAAAGCTTAATAAGCTTATTTAAAAGCTTAAGGCCCCACAAAAATCATCGACCAGTAACTCGGCATCTTCTCAACGGATTCGGCGGCGCAAAAAACGCCCCCCCTAAAATTCACCGTTTTTACTCAGATTAGCTATAAGCTAAATCACCCAAGTCTCAAATAACACAAAGCTCCAAAAGTTTATCAAGTTTCATAAGTTTGTTACTGTGCAAGTCTAGCAAGTCACCAAAATTCACAACTGACTTGTGCCAAAAACTCCCATAAGGACTGTTCCTGCGCAAAAGCACCGAACTGCAAAGTTGTTCCCTGGAAGACTCTGTTCGCATATGCAGACTTGCTAAACCGGTTTCAGCACACGCAGAAGGACATATGCAGATTTTACGAAGATTTTAAAACCCCGCAATTGCCAAAGTTGAAGATCGTGAAAGCCAAACAAAAATCTATAAGCCTTGTACACCCGATTTTGAGCTACGCTCATCCCGCTAATTGGATTTTGAGAGTGTGAGGTCTTTTGAATTTTTATAGGATGGCGGAACAAAATATGGATGATTTAATGGCTGAAGGCAATCTTCCTGAACCTACGATGGAACAAAAGTTGGATTTAATTATGCTGCAGTTGGATGAAGAACGAAGAGCCCGGCAAGCATTGCAAGTTTAATTGGCCAATTTACAAAGATCGACTACCGACAAAGATGGACCACAACCTAAAGATCTTATTCAACGAACCATCGATGCGACTCTTGAAGCTCAATCCATCCACAAAGAAACAAAGATAAGTAAAAGAAATTTCAAATTCCGTACTTTCAATGGCACTCGAGATGGAAAGACTGTTCTTGCATTCATCAGTCAGTTTGATGATTACTTTCATGAGGAAACATACGCTGAAAAAGATAAAATCAAGTGTGTCACTAATTATTTAGTGGATAGAGCATCTCTTTGGTGGACCATGGTTCATAAGAGCATAGATTGTCCCACTACCTGGGAGAGTTTCAAGAAGAAGTTTATGCAGAATTTCCTCCCTCCACAATTCCATGAAAAAGACATAAAGCAATGGGATCTTCTTCAGCAAAGAGATCGTGAGCCTATTTCCTAGTACACCGAATGCTTTTGGAATGCCTTACTCCAACTACGCATGCTTGAAGACGTACCTGAAGCGACTCACAAGCGCAAGTATATGTCTGGATTACTTGGGCATTACTACGCTGAAGTCAATATGTTCAAGCCTGCAACTCTTGAAGATGCAATTTCTTTAGCTCATGACACTGAAGACAAAATTCGAGGAAGAGACAAGTGTCCACAACAATTTCAAGCAAAAAGTAACTATGGTTCTAAGCAATTCAATTCAAATTTTAGAAGATTCAATCAAGGTTGATTTCCTTCATCATCTTTCCATAAGTCTTGGACAAAACCACCTGCTTTGTCATCAAATACCAATCAAAACCCTAAGCCATCTTCACAGCCAAATCCTAATATTCCTAGACTTCTTGCCATTGCAAACAACGTATCTAAAGCCAAACCTATAGTGTGTTACAAATGCCATCAACCTGGACATCTAGCAGCCAATTGCCAATCGAAGAAGCCCCCTGTGCATATCAACTATCTTGGAGCAATGGAATATGAAAAACATGAGGAAATGCCTGACTTTACGGAAGATGAGGACGACATTACTACTCCTTCGGATACTTTACCACGTATGCCAACTCCACATTCTTTGTTGACAATGAAATGTTTAGTGCATGGAAAAGAAAAGATTATTTTGCATGATGATGGTAGTACACATGATTTTATTTTTGCAAAGTTAGTGAAAGAACTGAAATTACAAACTGTTACTATGCATTATTGCATTAAAGCAGCATTCTTAGGCACAAGGTATAATGGAATACAAGAGGTGTATGATTTAGAAATTCAAATTGGTGAATATACTGAAATAAGAAATTTTCTAGTTGTACCATTACAGTCCAGTGATATTATTTTAGGTATGCCTTGGCGTCATTAGCATAATCCTGACATAGATTATTCTATGCATTCAATTAACATTCATTTTCAAGGAAAATACATTACATTGTATGGTATGCACGCATCTAATGCTTTTCCACTACTTACTCATACTCAAGCTAAACATGCATTACACAAAAGTAGTAAATCTTATCTAATTTGGGTGAATGAACTGCAAGCTAAAGAAAAACATATGCACCCTAGGCATAAAGAATTCCTTGCATAATTTAAAGATTGTTTTGCTGAAGATCTACCACTTGGACTACCTCCTTCACGTCCTAAAGACCACAAAATAGATTTAATTCCTGGTACACAACCACCTTGTAAAGCACCATATAGGCATAACCAGATAGAGCAGAAAGAAATTCAAAATCAAGTTGAGGAATTATTAAATAGAGAATTAATTAGACCTAGTAGTTCTCCATTTGGTGCACCTATTTTATTGGTAAAGAAGAAGAATAATACTTATCGTATGTGCATTGATTATCGTGCCCTAAATAAGATTACTGTAAAGAATAGATATCCAATTCCTAGGGTAGATGATTTTATGGATAAACTACAAGGTTCTGCCATATTTAGTAAAATAGATCTTAAATTTGGTTATCATCAGGTGAGATTAGATAAATATGATATATTTAAGACTGCATTTAGAACACAATTTAGTCATTATGAATTTCTAGTGATGCCTTTTGGATTGACTAATGCACCTGCTACATTTAGTAGAAAGATGAATCATATATTTTTGAAATATCAGCATTGTGTTATAGTATTCTTTGATGATATCTTGGTATTTAGTAAAAATGAGAAAGAACATTATGAACATCTATCTTTGGTTTTCAAGTTGTTGAAAGATAATCAATTGTATGCTAATCCGGAAAAGAGTGAGTTCTTTCAAACAGAAATTGAATATTTAGGTCATATTGTGTCATCAGAAGGTATTAAGGTCGACCCTAAGAAGATAGAAGCAATATTGAACTGGCCTATACCCAAAAATGTGCATGAGTTACGTTCTTTTCTAGGTCTTGCTAGTTTTTACAAGAAATTTGTGCGAAATTTTTCATTACTTGCTTTGCCTTTGACTAAACTTTTAAAGAAAGGTATTGTTTATCATTGGTTTGATAATCAACAGAAATCTTTTGATTTATTGAAACATGCATTAACCCATGCTCCTGTATTACAACTACCTGATTTTAATAGACCATTCTTTTTAGTAGTTACTGATGCTAGCGGATCTGGAATAGGAGCCTTACTTATGCAAGATAATCATCCCATAGCGTATTCTAACTGTAAACTAAAACCCTCCGAACTTAAATATTCCACATACGATAAAGAATTGTTAGCTGTTGTACAAGCTTTAAGACAATGGAAACATTACTTAATGGGTTCTAAGTTTATGATTAAGTGATGCCAGGAGGCATATTTCACGGTGGATTCTGTGCCACGGTGGATTCCGTGAGGTTTTACGGTGGATTCCGTAAACTTTGTTGACCGGGGCTCATACACAAAGTGGATTCTTTGTGCGAGAAGTCGATGGGGATGCCTATACTTTTCGGGCGTTTCATTAATTTAGTGTGTATATGGGTGATTCCATAGTGGGTGATTCCACAAAATACGTATTAATTAATAAACGTTTATGAGTTTAGAGTGCGCACTCGTAATAAATTAAGGTTAGGATTGATTTCTAACCAGTTGATTTATTTATGTAGCTGAAGACTACTAGGTATTCACTTTTGTCAGTTTAATTGTATTATTTTACTAACGATTGTGAATGCTTCAGTTGATGTATAAAGATAGGAGCAGTGGTGGCGGAGGAAAGCATTGGAGGATAGCGTGTATTCGAGTTATCACTTATATTTTGATGGGCACATACCTTAGGCATGGCGCCTATATTTTGTCGCGCCTATTTATTGAGGCGTTGGATATTTATTTATTATTTTGTATGCTCATGGGCGCACGATTATGATATTTGTATTTGGACATTGTATTGGGTACGCCTGACTCTTTGGGTGCCTGCCCATTAGCTTTATTTCTATTTTTGTGCTAAAGCAAACTTAAAAGTCAAAAGCGTGCTATTTTGTAATTTGGGCTATTAATTGAGCTTGAAGATGATTAATACATAAAATACATGCTTTGTGGAGCGCTCACACAAGGCATGGGGGGAGATTGCACCCAATTGGTCTCTTGTTCATGTCGTGCATGCTTTCTACCTTGAGTTTTGTGCAAAAAGTAGAGTTCTTTTGTTCTTGGGGACCTTCCGACATTCACTACACGAGCATACAACGTTAGATCTACGCATCAGTGGTATCAGAGCGAAGCTAAGATCGAGAGCTTCCAATCGCTACCCATCTTGTGCGAAGGCGGAGCTCTTGGAACGATCGAGCTCTACGGTCAGTCTCATCGCGAACGGTCGATACGGGGGGATTCCTGGTGGTCAAGAACCTCTGTTTACAGCCTCTGATCATGAAGGACCGGCCTGTAACGGCAGAAGACCACTCCTACATCCTCTTCTCCAAGTCGTCTTCTTACAGTAAATAGAGATAAGTTTCATAACTTCATAAGCTTAAAAGCTTTAAATAAAGCTTATAAAGCTTAAAGAAGCTTAAGAGCTTCAAAATTTTAATTCGACGGCAGCAGGGCGGCCCTTCTGTGATTTTCGTGGCGCCAAAAACGGGCCCCCCTACAATTCGACGATTTTAATCACTAAGCTTAAAGCTTAGTTACACAAGTCCTGAATCACATAAAGCTCCAAAAACTTTGCAAGTTTCGTAAGTCTGCAACTCTGCAAGTCCGGCAAGTAACCTGAAGTCAGAACTGACTTGTGTTCAAAACTCCTATAAGGACTGTTCCTACGCAGAAGCACCGAATTGCAAAGTTGTTCCCTGGAAGGCTCTGTTCGCATACACAGACTTGCTAAACCAGTTTCTGCACGCGGAGAAGGTCAAAACATAGATTTTTCAAAGACTTCAAATCTCGCAATTGTCAAAGACGAAGATCGTGAAAGCCAAACAAAAATATATAAGCCTTGTACACCCGATCTTGAGCTACGCTCATCCCGCTAATTGGATTTTGAGAGTGTGAGGTCTTTTGAAGTTTTGCAGGATGATGAAACAAAATATGGATGATTTGATAGCTAAAGGTGATCTTCCTGAACCTACGGTGGAACAAAAGTTGGATTTAATTATGATTCAGTTGGAGAGCCCGACAAGCCTTACAAGTTCAATTGGCCAATTTACAAAGATCGACTACCGATAAAGAAGAACCACAATCTGAAGATCTTATCCGACGTACCATTGATGCGACTCTTGAAGCTCAATCCATCTGCAAAGAAACAAAGATAAGTAAAATAAATTTCAAATTCCATACTTTCAATGGCACTCGAGATGGAAATACTGTTCTTGCATTCATCAGTCAGTTTGATGATTACTCTCATGAGGAAACATACGCTGAAAAAGATAAAATCAAGTGTGTCACTAATCATTTAGTGGATAGAGCATCTCTTTGGTGGACCGTGGTTCGTAAGAGAATAGATTGTCCCACTACCTGGGAGTGTTTCAAGAAGAAGTTTATGCAGAATTTCCTTCCTCCACAATTCCATGAAAAAGCCATAAAGCAATGGGACCTTCTTCAGCAAAGAGATTGTGAGCCTATTCCTCAGTACACCGAACGCTTTTGGAATGCATTACTCCAGTTACGCATGCTTGAAGACGTACCTGAAGCGACTCACAAGCGCAAGTATATGTCTGGATTACTTGGGCATTACTACGCTGAAGTCAATATGTTCAAGCCTGCAACTCTTGAAGATGCAATTTCTTTAGCTCATGACATTGAAGACAAGCTTTGAGGAAGAGACAAGAGTCCACAACAATTTCAAGCAAATGGTAACTATGGCTCTAAGCAATTCAATTCAAATTTTAGAAGATTCAATCAAGGTTGATTTCCTTCATCATCTTTCCATAAGTCTTGGACAAAACCACCTGCTTTGTCATCAAATACCAATCAAAACCCTAAGCCATCTTCACAGCCAAATCCTAATATTCCTAGACTTCTTGCCATTGCAAACAATGTATCTAAAGCCAAACCTATAGTGTGTTACAAATGCCATCAACCTGGACATCTAGCAGTCAATTGCCAATCGAAGAAGCCCCCTGTGCATATCAACTATCTTGGAGCAATGGAATATGAAAAACATGAGGAAACGCCTGACTTTACGGAAGATGAGGACGACGTTACTACTCCGGATACTTTACCACGTATGCCAACTCCACATTCTTTGTTGACAATGAAATGTTTAGTGCATGGAAAAGAAAAGATTATTTTGCATGATGATGGTAGTACACATGATTTTATTTTTGCAAAGTTAGTGAAAGAACTGAAATTACAAACTGTTACTATGCATTATCGCATTAAAGCAGCATTCTTAGGCACAATGTATAATGGAATACAAGAGGTGCATGATTTAGAAATTCAAATTGGTGAATATACTGAAATAAGAAATTTTCTAGTTGTACCATTACAGTCCAGTGATATTATTTTAGGTATGCCTTGGCGTCATTAGCATAATCCTGACATAGATTATTCTATGCATTCAATTAACATTCATTTTCAAGGAAAATACATTACATTGTATGGTATGCATGCATCTAATGCTTTTCCACTACTTACTCATACTCAAGCTAAACGTGCATTACACAAAAGTAGTAAATCTTATCTAATTTGGGTGAATGAACTGCAAGCTAAAGAAAAACATATGCACCCTAGGCATAAAGAATTTCTTGCACAATTTAAAGATTGTTTTGCTGAAGATCTACCACCTGGCTTACCTCCTTCACGTCCTGAAGACCACAAAATAGATTTAATTCCTGGTACACAACCACCTTGTAAAGCACCATATAGGCATAACCAGATAGAGTAAAAAGAAATTCAAAATCAAGTCGAGGAATTACTAAATAGAGGATTGATTAGACCTAGTAGTTCTCCATTTGGTGCACCTGTTTTGTTGGTAAAGAAGAAGAATATTACTTATCGTATGTGCATTGATTATCGTGCCCTAAATAAGATTACTGTAAAGAATAGATATTCAATTCCTAGAGTCGATGATCTTATGGATAAACTACAAGATTCTTCCATATTTAGTAAAATAGATCTTAAATCTGGTTATCATCAGGTGAGATTAGATAAGTCTGACATATTCAAGACTGCATTTAGAACACAATTTGGTCATTATGAATTTTTAGTGATGCCTTTTGGATTGACTAATGCACCTGCTACATTTAGTAGAATGATGAATCATATTATTTTGAAATATCAGCATTGTGTTATTGTATTCTTTGATGATATCTTGGTATTTAGTAAAAATGAGAAAGAACATTATGAACATCTGTCTTTGGTTTTCAAGTTGTCGAATGATAATCAATTGTATGCTAATCCGGAAAAAAGTGAGTTCTTTCAAACATAAATTGAATATTTAGGTCATATTGTGTCATCAGATGGTATTAAAGTTGACCCTAAGAAGATAGAAGCAATATTGAACTGGCCAATACCTAAAAATGTGCATGAGTTACGTTCTTTTCTAGGTCTTGCTAGTTTTTACAGGAAATTTGTGCGAAATTTTTCATTACTTGCTTTGCCTTTGACTAAACTTTTAAAGAAAGGTATTGTTTATCATTGGTCTGATAATCAAAAGAAATCTTTTGATTTATTGAAACATGCATTAACCCATGCTCCTGTATTACAACTACCTGATTTTAATAGACCATTCTTTTTAGTAGTTATTGATGCTAGCGGATCTGGAATAGGAGCCGTACTTATGCAAGATAATCATCCCATAGCCTATTCTAGTTGTAAACTGAAACCCTCCGAACTTAAATATTCCACATATGATAAAGAATTATTAGCTGTGGTACAAACTTTAAGACAATGGAAACATTACTTAATGGGTTTTGAGTTTATGATTAAGACTGATCAACAAAGTATTAGAAATTTACTTAGTCAACCTCAAATATCTGACCGACATATCAAATGGGCAGCTTTTATTCAGAGTTTTCATCCCATTATTCAATATCAACCAGGTAAAGAAAATGTAGTGGCCGATGCATTAAGTAGAAGACTGATCATTCATAATATCTATGTCATATAATTTGATTCTCTAACTCCTATGAAAGATACTTATCATCAGGACATTACTTTTCATGCTGATTGAAATAAATTAGTTGGAAATAACTGGATTCCTATTGATTCACTGTCTTATAATGATGGATTCATGTTTTATGAAAAAAGATTATGTGTTATAGTTCCATTTAGATCTTTTGTTTTGAATGAGATTTATTGTCCTCCATATCAAGGTCATAGAGGTATCATATCTACTTTGCGTACATTGACTGAAGATTTTTATTGGCCACATATGGACACTGATGTATCTAACTTTGTTTCTCAATGTTTGATTTGTCAAAGAGTTAAGAGACATCATGGTAAATAGTATGGATTACTTATGCCTTTATCGATTCCATCAAGACCATGGGAATAGATTTCTATGGATTTTATTACTGGTTTACCTAATACTAAAGCTAACCATGATATGATTTGGACTGTAGTAGAAAGATTTAGTAAACAAGCATATTTCATTCCATGTAAGAAAACTTTAACAGCATCTCAGGCAGCACAATTGTTTTTGAAAACTATTTTCACTAATCATGGATTACCAAAAGTTATTATTTCTGACCGTGATTCTAGATTTTGTAACAAATTTTGGATTATTTTGTTTGCTAGCTTAGGAACAAAGGTTGACTTTTCATCTGCATTTCATCCCGAAACTAATGGGCAAACATAAGCCACTAACAGTACTATTTTAGATCTTTTACGTGCTTACACTATTTCTAAACCATAGACATGGGACACACATTTACATTTACTGCAGTTTGCATGTAACAATACACCACACACAACTACAAAGAAAGCACCGTTTGAAGTGATTTATGGTTATAGATTGCCTACACCTGTTGCATCTTTATCAAATAGAATTCAAAGTGCTGATGATATTGCTAACATGCACGCTACTATTTTTGATGAGGTTAAAAACACGATTGCCAAAGCCCAGCAATCATATACAAAACAAGCCAATAAGAAAAGACAGGCCATGAATTTCAAAGTTGATGACTATGTTTGGTTGAGAATAGAAAAAATGTAGATTACAAAGTATAGATAAACACCCAGTTGTGAAATTAGCACCTAGATTCTATGGACCATTTAAGATCATTTACAAAATCAATGACAATGCATTCAAATTAGAACTACCACCTCATTGGAAAATTCACAACACCTTTCACATTAGTTTATTACGACCCTTTAGAGTCCAATTACCTGTACACCATGTTTATGAAAACTCACCTTTGTTAGATGAAGAGACTGAGATACTTGAGCTTGAAGCTATCATAGATACTAACTTTATGACTACTAGAACGGGTCGTAGATATTCTAGATATTTGGTCAAGTTTAAAAACCATCCTGTTGAGGAAGCCCAATGGATGCACGCTAGAGACTTAAATGCTTTCCCCACTTTGTTAGCTCCACATTGAGCTAATAGCAATTGAGGACAATTGCTATCCCACCCCGGGGGTATGATGCCAGGAGGCATATTTCACGGTGGATTCCGTAAGGTTTTACGATGGATTCCGTAAACTTTGTTGACCAGGGCTCATACACAAAGTGGATTCTTTGTGCGAGAAGTTGATGGGGACGCCTATCCTTTTCGGACGTTTCATTAATTTAGTGTATACATGGGTGATTCCGCAAAATACATATTAAATTAATAAACATTTATGAGTTTAGAGTGCACACTCGTAATAAAGTAAGGTTAGGATTGATGTCTAACCAGTTGATTTATTTATGTAGTTGAAGACTGCTAGGTATTCACTTTTGTCGGTTTAATTGTATTATATTACTAACGATTGTGAATGCTTCAGTTAATGTGTAGAGATAGCAGTAGTGGCAGAGGAAAACATTGGAGGATAGCGTGTATTCGAGTTATCACTTATATTTTGATGGGCGCATACCTTAGGCATGGCGCCTATATTTTGTCATGCCTATTTATTAAGGCGTTGGATATTTATTTATTATTTTGTATGCGCATGGGCGCACGATTGTGATATTTGTATTTGGACTTTGTATTGGGTACGCCTGACTCTTTGGGCGCCCGTCCATCACCTTTATTTCTATTTTTGTGCTAAAGCAAACTCAAAAGCCAAAAGCATGCTATTTTGTAATTTGGGCTATTATTTGAGCTTGAAGATGATTAATACATAAAATACATGCTTTGTGGAGTGCTCACATAAGGCATGGGGGAGATTGCACCTAATTGGTCTCTTCTTCATGTCGTGCATGCTTTCTACCTTGAGTTTTGTGCAGAAAGTAGAGTTCTTTTGTGCTTGGGGACCTTCTGGCATTCACTACGCGAGCATACAGCGTCCGATCTGCGCACCATTAAGACTGATCAACAAAGCATTAGACATCTCCTTAGTCAACCCCAAATATCTGACCGACATATCAATTGGGCAGCTTTTATTCAGAGTTTTCATCCTCTTATCCAATATCAACCAGGTAAAGAAAATGTAGTGGCTGATGCATTAAGTAGAAGACCGACCATTCATAATATCTCTGTCATATCATTTGATTCTCTAACTCCTATGAAAGATACTTATAATGAAGACATTACTTTTCATGCTGATTGGAATAAATTAGTTGGAAATAACTGGATTCCTACTGATTCACTACCTTATAATGATGGATTCATGTTTTATGAAAAGAGATTATGTGTTACAGTTCCATTTAGATCTTTTGTTTTGAATGAGATTCATTGTCCTCCATATCAAGATCATAGAGGTATCATATCTACTTTACGTACATTGACTGAAGATTTTTATTGGCCACATATGGACAATACACTGATGTATCTAACTTTGTTTCTGAATGTTTGGTTTGTCAAAGAGTTAAGAGACATCATGGTAAACAGTATGGTTTACTTATGCCTTTATCTATTCCATCAAGACCATGGGAACATATTTCTATGGACTTTATTACTGGTTTACCTAATACTAAAGCTAACCATGATATGATTTGGACTATAGTAGACATGTTTAGTAAACAAGCATATTTCATTCCATGTAAGAAAACTTTAACAGCATCTCAGGCAGCACAATTATTTTTGAAAACTGTTTTCACTAATCATGGATTACCAAAAGTTATTATTTTTGACCGTGATTCTAGATTTTGTAACAAATTTTGGATTATTTTGTTTGCTAACCTAGGAACAAAGATTGATTTTTCATGTGCATTTCATCCTGAAATTAATGGACACACAGAAGCCACTAATAGTACTATTTTAGATCTTTTACGTGCTTACACTATTTCTAAACCATAGCCATGGGACACACATTTACATTTACTGCAGTTTGCATATAACAATACACCATACACAACTACAAAGAAAGTACCGTTTGAAGTGATTTATGGTTATAGATTGCCTACACCTGTTGCATCTTTATCAAATAGAATTCAAAGTGCTGATGATATTGCTAACATGCACGCTACTATTTTTGATGAGGTTAAAAACATGATTGCCAAAGCCCAGCAATCATATACAAAACAAGTCAATAAGAAAAGATAGGCCATGAATTTCAAAGTTGATGACTATGTTTGGTTGAGAATAGAAAAACGTAGACTACAAAGTGTAGATAAACACCCAGTTGTGAAATTAGCACCTAGATTCTATGGACCATTTAAGATCATTTACAAAATCAATGACAATGTATTCAAATTAGAACTACCACCTCATTGGAAAATTCACAACACCTTTCACATTAGTTTATTACGACCCTTTAGAGTCCAATTACCTGTACACCATGTTTATGAAAACTCACCTTTGTTAGATGAAGAGACTGAGATACTTGAGCCTGAAGCTATCATAGATACTGACTTTATGACTACTAGAACTGGTCGTAGATATTCTAGATATTTGGTTAAGTTTAAAAACCATCATGTTGAGGAAGCCCAATGGATGCACGCTAGAGACTTAAATGCTTTCCCCACTCTGTTAGCTCCACATTGAGCTAATAGCAATTGAGGACAATTGCTATCCCACCTCGGGGGTATGATGCCAGGAGGCATATTTCACGGTGGATTCCGTGAGGTTTTACGGTGGATTCCGTAAACTTTGTTGACCGGGGCTCATACACAAAGTGGATTCTTTGTGCGAGAAGTTGATGGGGATGCCTATCCTTTTCGGGCGTTTCATTAATTTAGTGTGTACATGGGTGATTCCATAGCGTGTGATTCCGCAAAATACATATTAAATTAATAAACGTTTATGAGTTTAGAGTGCGCACTCGTAATAAATTAAGGTTAGGATTGATTTCTAACCAGTTGATTTATTTATGTAGTTGAAGACTGCTAGGTATTCACTTTTGTCGGTTTAATTGTATTATATTACTAACGATTTTGAATGCTTCAGTTGATATGTAGAGATAGCAGCAGTGGCGGAGGAAAGCATTGGAGGATAGCGTGTATTCGAGTTTTCACTTATATTTTGATGGGCGCATACCTTAGGCATGGTGCCTATATTTTGTCGCGCCTATTTATTAAGGCATTGGATATTTATTTATTATTTTGTATGCGCATGGACGCACGATTATGTTTGTATTTGGACATTGTATTGGGTATGCTTGACCCTTTTGGGCGCTCGCCCATTAGCTTTATTTCTATTTTGTGCTAAAGCAAACTCAAAAGCCAAAAGCGTGCTATTTTGTAATTTGGGCTATTATTTGAGCTTGAAGATGATTAATACATAAAATACATGCTTTGTGGAGCGCTCACACAAGGCATGGGGGGAGGTTGCACCCAATTGGTCTCTTGTTCATGTTGTGCATGCTTTCTACCTTGAGTTTTGTACAAAAAGTAGAGTTCTTTTGTTCTTGGGGACCTTCCGGTGTTCACTACGCGAGCATACAACATCCGATTTGTGCACTAAGAATAGGTATCCTATTCCTTGAATTGAAGATCTTTTGGATGAGCTTAAAGATGCAAAGGTCTTCACCAGAATAAAACTTCGATCGGGTTATCATCAAATTCGAGTAAAGGAAGGAGATGAGTTCAAAACAACCTTTAGAACTCAAAGAGGGTTATACCACTTCTTGGTTATGCCACCTGGACTTTCCAATGCACCCGCTACTTTTCAAGTCCTCATGAATAAAATATTGCAGCCCTTCTTGTTCAAAACAGTTCTTGTTTTCTTTGATGATATCCTAATCTATAGTAATCCAAGGATGAGAATTTGAAGTATATGAGAGAGGTCTTTGACAATTTACGAAGACACACACTCTTTGCCAAGATGACGGTGTTCTTTCATGGAAGATAAAGTTGAATACTTAGGTCATGTTGTGGGAGAACAAGGAATTAGAGTGGAACCCAATAAGGTAAAATGTATCAAAGAATGGCCTACTCCTACGAATGCAACTTCTTTGAGAGGATTCCTTCAATTGTCATCCTTCTATAGAAGGTTAATCAAGAATTTTGCTCATGTGGCAGCTCCATTGACGGATAGGCTCAAAAAGGAAGCTTTCTTTTGGGACTCCATTGCCGATCAAAGTTTCAATGAGCTGAAATATCTTCTAATTTCAGCACCCATCCTTGTATGTCCGGATTTCTCTAAGGAGTTTATCATATGTGCGGATGCTAGTGGAAGAGGAATTGGAGCTATTTTATGTCAAGATCATGG
Source organism: Lygodium microphyllum (assembly GCF_053477565.2). Classification (NCBI taxonomy): domain Eukaryota; kingdom Viridiplantae; phylum Streptophyta; class Polypodiopsida; order Schizaeales; family Lygodiaceae; genus Lygodium; species Lygodium microphyllum. The sequence continues at coordinate 93,830,656 of NC_141164.1, forward strand.
AGCCATAGCTTCTAAGAGTTGAAAGCTTGATGAGAAGGAGTGTCAATTACATGTTTATGAGCAAGAGATGTTAGCAATATTGCATGCTGTCAAAAAGTGGCATCATTACATTTATGGCAGCCATTTCAAGGTCAAAAGCGATCATTGTGTGCTGAAATATTTTCTTTCACAACAAAATTTATCTCCCAAGTAATGAAGATGGTTAGCTACTCTTCAAGGATATATCTTACATGGTTGGAAAAGACAATGTGGTGGCAGATGCCTTACCAAGAATGTGGGCATGTTCCATTTCTACCATTTCAACCGTGCATAAGGATTGCATCCATGATATTCAAGAGGAGTATTTGCTTGATGAGCAAGCATCAAAGATGAGGAAGGAATTTCAGCAAGGCAAAAGAAAAGAGTATCCAAATTTCAAATGGCACAACGGTCTTTTATGGTATCGTGGTAGAGTATTCTTGACACCACAATCTTCTTTCAAAGACCGTATCTTGCATGAGATGCACTCTTCACCCTTAGCGAAACACCATGGGTTGTTCAAAACATTTGACAATATCCATAAAAGTTTCTATTGGAAGGGCATTTGGAGGGATGTTAAGGATTATGTTATGCAATGTCTTCAGTGTCAACAACATAAAGATTCCTCTCTTCTACCCGGTGGTTTACTTCAGCCACTTTCTATTCCTCAAGGCAAGTGGATTGATATTACAATGGATTTTATTGTGGGCTTACCTACAACAAAGCATGGGTGGAATAGCATTTATGTGGTGGTAGACCGGTTGACTAAATCAGCTCATTTGATCCCTACCAAGGCTCAATTTACAGCAAAGCAAGTGGCTGAACAGCTCATGGAATGTGTTTTTAAGCTTCATGGTATGCCATTGAAGATAGTATCCTATCATGATACTAAGTTCATGGGAAGCTTTTGGAGGAGTTTATTCACTTTTATGGGAACAATTTTGACTCCTAGCACAACGTATCATCCCCAAACCGATGGCCAAACGGAGCATGTCAATAAATGGTTGGAAGTCTATCTTCGCCATTTTTGCCATGACACTCAAGCTTTGTGGGATCATTGGTTACATCTTGCTAAATTCTACTACAATAATACTCATCATATGAGCATTGGCATGTCACCATTTGAAGCGCTTCTTATGGATACAAAATGCAAATACCTTCAGCCCTTTTTCATGAAGACGTGAATCCATAAGCCAAGGCTAAAGTTGAGAAAATGGAAGCTCTTTTGCATCAATGCAAGGAAAACATTCGGAAGGCACAAGATATTATGAAGGCTTATGCTGATGAAAAGCGGAGACCTTTGGAGTTTGAAGAAGAGGATTGGGTATTCCTCAAAGTGCCTAAATCTAGTATGCTTCTCTCAAAGGCAGTCACAATAAGTTGGCTCATCGTTACTATGGGCCTTATCAAATCCTCAAAAGAGTTGGTGAGCTTGCATACAGCTCGATTTTCCTTCTTCAACAAGGATTCATTCTACCTTTCATGTTTCCTAACTTAAGAAATATGTGGGTCCATCCATAAAGGTTTTAGAAGAGTTACCTCCCATGGATGAAGATGGTCTTATCATTTATGAGCTTGAAAAGGTTATTGGTAATAGAGAAAAGGTTTTAAGGAACGATTCACTACTGAAGTACCTTATTAAATGGCAAGGTTTGCCCATAGAGGAGTCTACTTGGAAACCATCATCATACCTTGATTCTTTTCCATGGCTTTTGCAGGAAACAAAGTAATATCTGAACATGACAACTTGCTGTATTAAATTTCTATCATAAAAATAATTGCTCTATGGTCATCAAAATTGGATTTTTATGGCATGGCTGGATACTTGGGATTGTCCTCTACATTTCTATAGCTCATACATGATGATTGGACATTCCTTCTTCAAGTTATGTCCATTCTTGTGTAGCAGCCTGTTTTGGACAGCTTCCAACAGTATATACAAATTTCATACCTATGCTTCATTGATATATGAGATCTTCTTCAGCTTGGAGTTTCATTACAGCATGGATTCATCACTTACAGGCTATTCTTGTAATATTTCTTCATCAATTGTCCCAATTCCAACTTTTAAGACAAAGCTCTTTTAGGCCGGGATGGCTTGTAATAAAGCATAAATGCCTAGCATAAATGCCTTAGTCTAGGGTAAGTATAAAAGGTAGAGGTGTAACATGTGTAGCATCTTTTTTCCATTTTACAAACATTACTTGTTTGAGGTCTCAACCTCCCACCATCTAAGAGGGTGAATACTCTTGGCCACCATAGCTTGGGGTGCATACCTTGCTGTGGCCTCTCATCATTTGAGTCTCAACCAATGTTGGTAATACCATTTCTTACCAAGCCACCATAGCTTGGGGTGCATACCTTGCTACGGCCTCTCATCATTTGAGTCTCAACCAATATTGGTAATATAATTTCTTGCCAAGCCACCTTGGCTATGGCTTCTTGGCATTTTATGTCTATTTCTTGTATTTTTAGTTTAAAATCTTGTTGTGGAATTTAGCTTTATTACATGATCCGCCTATCAAGGGTTGTTTGGAGAAAGAGAAGGATGAGACTTTAGATGATCATGGATGCAAGTACTTTGTGGCTGCACATATATTAGAGGTGTTGAGAGGATTCTTTGCAAGATAGAGGAAGTGAGTTTGACATTGTCGGGGATGAAGTCTATTTTTGGTGCTAGAGAGGTTTTGATTGTTGGACATATGTGTGGTTATTATGGCAGGAGGCCTTCCTCTGCGAAGGTTGATGCCATACAAAAGATTGCAAGACTTGCTCTTCTACTTTGGAGGTTCGTAGGTTTCTTGGAGATTGTGTATTTTATCATATTTGGATTCCTCATTTTGCTCATATTGTAGATGATCTCTACCAGCTCTTGCGGAAAGGGAAACATTTTTCTTGAGACATGAGACCCACTAGAGCTATGCAGAAGCTGAAGAGATTGTTGAGAGCTGACACTTCGAAAAGAAGATTATGAGTGTGGGAGACCTATTGTACTCACTGTTGATATTAGTCCTATCGAAATTGGATGGGTTGTTAGCCCCAAGACAATGCAGATGGGAATAGGTATGCCATTCGGTTTGGGGTGACAGTCCTAAATGAACGACATCGTAGGTATCCACAGATTAAGAGGGAGCTCTTGGGAGTTATCACAACTCTTGAGAATGATAAAGAGTACTTCATTGGTGCTATTATGGTGGTCAAGACTAATTGTTTACCTCTTCTAGGTATGATCACAAGTTGTTCTACTCTCGAAATTTCCATGCTTAGGTGGATTGGGTACATAAAATCCATGAATCCTGAGCTTAGGCACATAGCATGTAAATACAACCCCATAGCCGATATGCTTTCATGAGTGAGATATGGATTCTTCTTGCACTAATGATGTTGATGATGGGGTTGATCTTTCAGCCATGCATGCTGATCATACTTGTCATGTATTTGCTTTGGAGAGCTTTGATGAGTCTTTGTATACAGGAGAGTATTTGTAGATTGGCCGTTATTGAGTACCATGTCTAGATAGGATGGATGGACTAATGCAAACTTCAAGAAGTTCATGGTTTCTTCTTGTGGAGTGGGATATTTGGAAGCATCCACGAAAGTGAAGAGGATAGCCATTGAGAGCTGTATGTGATAGAGCTTCACAAGGGCAAATCATGAGAGAGTTTTATGAAAGTCGTTGGGCACAACATAGAGCTATTTGGGCACAACATAGAGCTATTTGGGTAAACTATGAGAAGATTAGAGAGCTCTATTGGTGGAGAGGCATGTACAGAGATATCTCACAGTTTGTTGAGACATACACTGATTGTCAGCTGTTTTCTTCAATGAGGCATAGAGACAAGCTTTTCCCTACTTATCTGCTATGCATTTGTCAAGAATTGCGTGGTGGGGGGCCTTGCTTGAGTTGTGGCGCCAAACACACAAAATGCACAAGGAGAAGCTCACTAAAGAGACAAGAAGAGAGATGGAGGCCAAAATATTTTCTTGCTAGTTCTTCTTCTTCTTTCACACTCTTTACAATGTACACAAAGTATAGATAAGATACAACATAAAGGAAAGTGGCATACTAAGTCAAGCAATGTATAATTGACTACACTAGTCGACTGGCTCTATAACTATGCCAGTTGTAAATAGGTGTAACAACCTGAATATAATAAGTAATGAGTCAGTGGCCATGTGAGAGTCATAATGACCATTGACATGCTAAGTGTAGATGTGTGGACCCATCTAACCAGGCGGTCCATCATTAATATCCATATGTGTTGAGCTTGTCATCTCAACACTCCCCCTCAAGCTCAACTGCATCTCTGCAACTCCAAGTAAGCTTCGAACCTTTTGAAGCTTCTCTGTATTCAATGTCTTCGTGAAGATGTCAGCTATCTGATCCTGTGTGCTGATACACAAAGTCAATCTCACCTGCTAGTACCTTCTCTCTCACAAAGTGGTAGTGTACCTCAATATGTTTTGTCCTTGCATGGAACACAGGGTTCCTAGCCAACTGTATACTACTCATGTTGTCACAATAAATGATAACTGGACCTTCCACCTGCACATCTAAATCAACCAATAACTTTTGCAGCCATACTACCTCACATGCTACAACAACAGCACCTCTATACTCAGCCTCTGCACTCGACAAAGCAATTGTAGATTATTTTTTGCTGCTCCAAGTAACTGCTGCACTACCAAGAGAGAACATGTATCCGCTGGTAGATCTTCTATCAGACATACTACTAGCCCAGTCTGCATCTGTGTATCCAAATACCTGTACAACTGTACCTGCCTCATAGAAAAGTCCATAATGTAATGTGGACTTCACATATCTCAATATGCGTCTGACTGCATCCAAATGTGACTTTCTAGGTACTTGCATAAATTGACTCACAAGGCCAACAGCGTAGCTCAAGTATGGCCTTGTAATGGTCATGTAGATCAAACTCCCCACTATCCTCCTGAACATAGTAGGGTCTTCTATCTCATCCCCAACATTAGCACTCAACTTTACATTGTGCTCCAATGGGACTGAAAGTGGTTTGCATGCTATCATACCATACTTGGACAACATATCCAAGCCATACTGTCTTTGGGACAATCATATACCATTATCACATCTGATTACCTCAATGCCAAGGAAGTACCTTAGTTCACCTAAATCCTTCATCTCAAACTTCTTCTTCAAAAAGTCATTGACTTCAGCAATCCCACTATCACTATCACTTGAAATAATCAAGTCATCCACATAGATGACTATGATGACCAAACCTGCATCTCCCTTTCTCACATAAAGTGAGTGATCAGCATATCAGAAATATAAAATCCAATATTGACAAGATACTCTCTGATCTTGTCAGACCATGCTCTAGGTGCTTGCTTGAGCCCATAGAGCACCTTCTTCAACCTGCACACATACGTGGGATGCTCTAAATCTTCATAACCTGCTGGTTGATCCATATACACTTCTTCTTGCAAATCATCATGCAAGAAGGCATTCTTCACATCCATTTGCTGCAACCTCCAACCTTTGGCTGCTGCCACAGTAATCACACATCTGACAGTTGCCATCCTAGCAACTGGACTGAAGGTTTCTTCATAGTCTATGCCATATGTTTGGGCATAGTCTTTTGCAACCAGCCTAGCTTTGTACTTGATAATAGAACCATCTGCATTGTGCTTAATCTTATAAACCCACTTACATCCAATAGCTTTCTTGCCCTTCGGCAATGATACTAGATCCCAAGTCTTATTGGCCTCTAATGCAGCCATCTCCTCATCCATTGCTGCATCCCAATGAGCATGACCAACGGCCTCCTCAAAACATGTGGGCTCAACATCCTCAACTAGTTTCACCATATAAGCATAATGGTGAGTTGCATAACCTTCAAAACCAAATCTTTTAACAGGGTATCTGACCCTGCTAGATCTGCGTATCACCGGATCACTCAATGGAACCTTTACATTACTATGAGCTCTTTGTACACTGGTGTCCTGACAGAAGGAATACCAAGCTCATCATCCAAGCTCTCTGAGCCACTTGAGTCTCCATCAAGAATTGCATCAATGCCATCTGACACTTTATTCTTTCCTTTGTCTTTACCTGTAGTGCTACTAGATGCACTTGAAGATGCAGAGCTACTCCTTAGTCTCCCAGACCAAGGACTACTAGATGATGTCTCTGGTCCACTAAGAGTCCGTGATTCTTGCTTTTTAGCCTGCACATGAGTGTCATGATCATCATCATCATCCAATGCATCACCACTAGATGCATACTAAACTGCTCATTTCATCAAAGTTGACATCCCCGCTCACTCTGAACTTACATCTGATAGGGTTATAACATCGATACCCTTTCTGCTCTAAAGAGTATCCAATAAAGACACATTTTTCTGCCTTTGGATCAAGCTTCTTCCGTAGCTCATCTGGCACATGAACATATGCAACACAGCCAAATACCTTCAAGTGCGATACATCAGGCTTCTTGCCAGTAAAGCATTCTTCATGAGTCATCTCATGAATTGCAGCTGTGGGAGTTCTGTTCATAATATAAACAGCAGTATGAACAGCCTCAGACCAAAAATGCTTAGGCATATTCTTTTCAGCTATCAAGACACTTGCAACTTCTGCAATATGCATGTTTTCCTTTCTGTAACCCCATTTTGCTGTGGGGTATACCTGCATGTGAACTGTCTCTTTATCCCATGAGATCTCAGAAAATCACTGAACTCATTCGAGAGGTACTCTCCCCCTCCATCTGACCTCAAGCACTTTACTTTCAAGCCTGTTTCTCTTTCAACTGTAGCCTTGAAAGTTCTAAAGTGCTCAAACGCTTCACTCTTTTCCTTCATAAAGTATACCCACAGCTTTCTAGAACAATCATCAATGAATGTGACAAAGTATGAATTGCCTCCAAGAGATACATTTTGTGTAGGCCCCCAAATATCTATATGCAAAACATCAAGGATATTTCTGCTTACATCTCTGTCATGTGAAAAGGGTTGTCTTGCCTGCTTACCAAACTGACATGCTTCGTATACCTTATGAAATTCTGCAACTCTAAATGTAGGCAAACTTGTAACCAACCCTTTGGGGACTGCATTAATTTCAGCCTTTGTACATGTGCATGTCCAATGCATTTGTGCCAAAGTTCAATATCTGCAACAACACCTTTTCCTTTAGCATACATAGCAACATTCATAGTAGGAATTCCAGCATCCAGAGTAAACATACGTCCAACTCTACTTCCCTTTGCAACCAACTTGCACTTGTCATTGAAGTCTTCTACAAAGTAGCCCTTTGCATTAAATTTGAGTTGCAGCCCTTGCTCTACCATTTGACCGACTGACACCAAGTTCTTTGTAATAGATGCCACATGTAATACATCTGAAAGACTCTTTGTCTTACCATCATGCAAGAACAAGGGAACTTTTCCAATGTGTGAAATTGGGTGGCATGAATCATCACCCGTCTGCACATAACCTGCATTTTGCAAATCCTGTATCTCTCCAAGCCATTCTGCATGGCTGGTCATATAATTGGATGCACTTGAATTAACATACCAAACATCATCATGTGTTCCCTTTCGTGTAACAGCATTCATCATATGCTGCATAACAAACATACGTTCATTTTTGTCTTCATTATGTCGTGAAGATGATGCATAGTTTCCTTGCTGCAACTTACCACTGCGAATATCATCTTTCTTAGCATAACATTGGGCTGCAATATGACCTATTTTGCCACAGTAGTGACACACAATACCAAAGTTGTTAGAACCTCTGTTCTGCCATCCACCTCTTCCTCTAAAGCTCCCCCTGCCTCTAAAGTTACCATGACCTCCTGAAACCTGCATATCGCCAAATTGCTGATTCAATCTCTTTTTCTGGTTGTCACTAGCACGTCCTGTACCACGGCCTCTTGAAGAGAACCTGCCACATCCCCTTCTTGAACTGGAGTAGAAAGCTTGGACCTGTTCACCACTTCTTTCAGATGTCTCACTCTGCATGTTGATCTCTTCAGTGATCATAAGGGAGACCAACTCATCGAAATGTGGAAATGGCTTTCTGACATATACGAAAGTTACAAAATACTTCCAAGCCTTTTCATTGTTAAGTCCACCCAAGGTAGATGACATCAAATCATCATCATCGGGCATTGCATCAATCGCTGCCAAGGCATCTGCAATGCTCTTTACCTTCAGTGCATACTCATTGATAGACATCTTCCCTTTCTTCAATGTATTCAACTCTTGCTTGAGTTGAATATTTCGTGCCTTTGTATTTACAGAAAACACACTTTCAAGTATGGTCCAAGCTGCATATGAATTCTCTGCATTTCTAATATGTCCCAGCATATTAATGTTAATTACTGCAGACAGCCAATACATGACCTTTTTGTCTTTTGCATTCCATTCCTTTCGTGCCTTTGTCTCTTTTGCAGTTGGAGGATCACTCACCTTCGACTCCTTTTCTTCACCTGAAACAAACTCGTAGAGGCCTTTTCCAATAAGGAAGTTCATAACATGGAACTTCCATGAAGGGTACTTGTTCTTGTCGAGCTTCTCAATGATGGGGTTTCCACTGTTCTCTGCCATTATCACAAAACTAATACCAAACAGCAAGCAAATCTTCTGCAACCCTCGACCTATAGTACACAGCAATACACCAAACAGCCTTTTTCACTGTCTGCTCAACAATACATGCAATCTGCAACCAGTTTGCAGATAAACCTTGTGTTTATTTGCTAGTAAACACCTTTGAACTTACAGATCTGAAATCTGTAACCTGTGCACTTGTATACGGCAGACACAGCTGAAATTGCAGGGTATCTCGAACTACTATCCGCAACCTTGCGGCTCTAAAACGGGGCCTGAAATGACCTTGGATGGCCAAAATAGCAGCGGGAAAACCCTAAAGGGCTAATCTGCAGAATATACAGCGCTCTTCGCGCACACCAAATCTCAATGCAATCTGAGATTTTTGCTCTGCCTTGCTTCAGGTGCCTCTAGAGGCACTGTCCAAGAGAAAGAGTGGAAGAATGGGAGAGCTTCTTACCCATGGCTTGCTTACTCAAACCTTGCTTGTTCTCCTTCACTTCAGCCTTCGAGATCAGCCTCTCTCAGTGGCGCGGTTCTGATACCATGCCAAGAATTGCATGGTGGGGGGACTTGCTTGAGTTGCGGTGCCAAGCACACATAGAATGCACAAGGAGAAGCTCACTCAAGAGACAAGAAGAGAGATGGAGGCCAAAACGTTTTCTTGCTAGTTTCTTCTTCTTCTTCCACACTCTTTACAATGTATACAAAGTATAGATAAGATACAACATAAAGAAAAGTGGCCTACTAAGTCAAACAATGCATAACTGACTACACTAGTCGACTGGCGCTATAACTATGCCAGCTGTAAATAGGTGTAACAACCTGAATATAATAAGTAATGAGTCAGTGGCTATGTGAGAGTCATAATAACCACTGACATGCTAAGTGTAGATGTGTGGACCCATCTAACCAAGCAGTCCATCATTAATATCTGCTTGGATTGTTACAGATGCCTTACATTGTTTTGGCATGAGAGGATCTCACGAATCAGGTGGAAGGAAGAGCATTGAGGACAAAGACTACTTCAGTGGTCTGTAAGTTTTTCTCTTGCCTTGGCATTAAATTTGCTTTGACTTTAGCATATAAGCTAGAAGGCAATGGGAAGAGCAAGAGAGGCCATCCGCCGATTGTGAAAGCCTTGGCCAAAGCACGTAGTGTCAGGGACTGGCCTAGATTGTTGCCTTATGCTTTACGGGCTGATCGCACTACCCATAGTGTGACCACAGGTTACATGCCAGCTGAGTTGATGTATGGACAGAAACCAATCATGCCTATAGAGACTTGCATGCTCACTTGGAGTGCTTTACCATGGCAACAAGATGAGATGACTAGAGAGGGTCTTATGGCTCTTTGTATTTGTCAGTTGGAGAGGATATCTAAGGATATTGAGAGAGTTGTTTAGAAGCTCAAAGAAGACAAAATTCAGAGTAAAGATTGATTTGATAGCAAACATAGATTGAGACCTAGAGAGATTGAGGAAGGAGATTGGGTGTTGGTCTATGACAGCAGTCTAGACAACCAGTACGGTGCTATCCGCAAGGTTTCAAGACGATGGTTTGGGCCTTATTTGGTGCAGCATGTCCATGACAATGCTACGTATTCCTTAGTAGAGCTTGATGGTATAGCCTTGTGGATTCCAATTGTTGCAGGAAAGAGAATCAAGCTTATCACATTTGGCAAAAAAATGCTTTATGAATGGAGCAAAGTTGATAAGAAAAGCCTCATTGTGCCTTAATTTAGTCAAGATTGTGATGAAGGTCTATACAACATAAAGATGCTTGAAGGGTTTATCTTTGGAAGGATTGGAGTTACTTGGGAATTACTCTTACAAACTTTGACATCCCATATTTCATATTTAAGCTTCTAAGGCATGTTATTCTGCGAAGAGCCTTTCATGGATGAGATTGAGAGTAAGATTGTTTCCACCTTGCCAATGAATTATGGAAGTTATACGAACACGCTCAAGTTATGTTGATGAGTTTGAGAAGGAGAGCAGGACTAAAAAAAAGCTATGTTCCATATTTAGTGATCACCAATTGATGAAGAATTGAGGATATGACATTAATAAAAAGCATGTGGTGTTTTGAAACATAGTATGAGCATAGGCTAGATCATAAAGAAAGATGGCGACTGCTTATATTGTAGGGGAAGGATGGCAACATTGATGGTGGATTGATGACACAATGCAAGTAGTCCGTTTAGGCGGTATGATTGATAGATGACATGGTGGAATATTTTGGCCAGGATGATAGCTTCTATAGTTTGCCATAAGCTTTTAGCTTATTAAAAAAAAGATTAATATTTTAAAGCTTTTGATTTCTTCCATAAACGTAAAAGGATTTTAGGCAAAGCTAAGGCTTAAAACTCCTTAGGCTTTTTGGAAAAGCAAAAGCCCATAAAAACCCAACATATGTGTGGGTGTGGAAAACTATATAAGGAGGAGAGGTGAGAAGAGCCTCACCTTACCCTACTCCTTGTAAAACTTCTTGTATCTTGATCTTGACAAGAGGCCCTTACCTTACCCTACTCCTTGTAAAACTTCTTGTATCTTGATCTTGATAAGAGGCCCTTACCTTACCCTACTCCTTGTAAAGCTTATTGTTTCTTGATAAGAGGCCCTTGTCTTACTCTTCTCCTTGTTAAGTTTCTTGTATCTTGAGAGGAAAGTGGAGGGCTTCTTGCATAGTGTCCCTGCGACAAACCATTTTCGTGATTCCATCTCGCAAAGCGTCCCTGCGATGGGCGACTTCATGAACTCTTGCGCGTATTCTGTGCAACACCGTGCTGGGATGAGGAAACGGAATCGGGATATCATGTGCTTTCGTTTCTCTTCAAACTTAAATAAATCACAGCTTGTATGCCATATGATGCAAAGAAATTAGAGACCATTCAATTATAACATTATCAACCCTATTCCCTCAATTGTTTAGATTGTGCTTTTGTGCATAGATGTAGAAAGGTTTGCCATTGATTTTTCATGCAAATAAGTGACAAACACACACTTTTCACACATAAATGGAGGTAGGATGAGGCCATTCTCATGCCCTATCTTCATTATGCATCCACGAACACACTCCTAATTTTTGTAATTTTATATGCACCAAAACTAAAATTTCTATAACCTTTTCTTCTCCAAAAGTTATTTTTTGAATATAAATTAACATATTTTAAAGGTTTTTTTTTCTAAAAATTAGTATGGAGTGTGGTCTATGAGCATATTCATTCTTATTCCATATGAACAACATTTGACTATAAAAACCCAACAAAACCTCTATTTTTCCATTAGATATGGTGTTTTGAGTTTTTGATTTTATTATTTCTCATATGCAAGACTAAAAGTGACTAAATTTTCCATTATTTCTGACATTTTCAATCATTTTTAAGCATTTTCAACCATTTTATCATAAATAAAAATGAAGACACAACACTTAATAAAATAAAACAATACTTATGCTAAAACCCGCACATGTGACGCATCGATCTTTGATAAATTGGAGCCATTGATACCATTACATAGCCATTGACACCACCAAATCCATTAATTAGCATGCCATGACGTCTCGAAAACATTACGCATACTCGTTCCATCGAATTTGTTTACTACAACACTAGTAACAGGAAAAAAGTGAGAAAATAGAAAAATCTAAGAAGCAGGAAAATGTGTAGGGCAGGCATGGAGAAGGCACCTAGAAGAATAATAAGTCCAAAAAAAATCTAAAAGTATGGGAGTAACCGCCAAAAGTCCAAGGCACAGCCGTCGAAGTCTGGAGGAGTTAAAAGCAAGAAAGAGCACCTTTTAATGCAAAGGCGCTCTCAAATCCTTGTAAAGGAGCGTCAGGCTCCCTCCTGTGCAAATTGTAAACTTAGAAGGGCGGTATGACTAGCTAGGAAGTGAAAGAATGGAGAAAAAGGGCCTAGGCCATGGCTGGCCATGTAAAAATTGAGGATGACCGCCCGCGGGAAGTAGGGCATGTATATAAACTTGAAAAGTAAATGAGAAGCTCATTCTTGTGTGTGGCAAAAAGCTTCTTCTTCTTCTTCTCTTCTTCTCGCCTTCTTGCTTGTGCTTGAGAGAGGGAGTGAGTGAGTGTGAGGGAGTGAGTGTGTGAGAGTGAGGGATCGAGGAGAAGAAGCTCCCCATCTCCTCTCTTCAACTTCTTCTTGTCAAGATTGTGGGAGAGAAGGAAGGAGTCTCACTTGTAGCTTTCTTGCTTGCACAATGGGGGAATACACACAAGGGTGGAGGCTGAAAACAGGTTTTTTCTCTTCTTAGTTGTGTAAGCCAAAAGAACTCTCGTACAAAGAAATAGAAGAACCCTATATATGGGTCTCAAACCAAAGACAACTAACTAAGGTGGCATACTAACTGAGACACGAACTAGAGTAGATAAGGATAGCTATCATGTAGCTATTATTCATGGGCGGTGTACCAACCGCATCTGCACTGACACGTCGGTGACATAAATGCACAACGGTCACCCTGGCATATCACGAGTGGAGCTCGATATCTCAACACTCCCCCTCGAGCTCAATCCCAATTCCTGCACACCAAGCAGGTCTCTAAACTTGCGGAGCTTCTCTGCGCCCAATGCCTTCGTGAATATGTTAGCTACCTGATCCTCTGTGCTGACATAAACTAGATCAATAAGACCTAGTAAAACCCTCTCTCGCACATAGTGATAATGCACCTCAATGTGCTTTGTTCTAGCATGATAGACTGGGTTATTTGCCAAGTGTATACTACTCATGTTGTCACAATAAATGACAACTGGCCCATCTGTAGGCTCATGCATATCATAAAGTAGCTTATGCAACCAAGCTACCTCACATGCAGCCATTGCTGCACCCCTGTACTCGGCCTCTGTGCTGGATAAGGCAACTGTAGGCTGTTTCTTGCTGCTCCAAGTGACTGCAGCACTCCCAAAAGAGAACACATATCCACTGGTAGATCGTCTATCAGAAATGCTACCAGCCCAATCAGCATCAGTGTATCCATGCAACTGTATCTGAACCCCAGTCTCATAAAATAGTCCATACTGCAATGTGGACTTCACATACCTGAGTATGCATCTAGCCGCATCCAAATGCGATTTCCTTGGAGCCTGCATAAGCTGACTTACCAATCCAACAGCATAGCTCAAATCTGACCTGGTAATAGTCATATAAATCAAGCTTCCTACTATGCGTCTGTACATAGTAGGGTCTTCCAGAAGCTCACCTGCATCTGCGCTCAGCTTCACATTCTGCTCCAAAGGAACTGAAATAGGCTTACAGCCTGTCATCCCATATTTGGACAGCATGTCTAATCCATACCGCCTCTGCAAGAGCTATATCCCACTTGGTGATCTAATCACCTCAATGCCCAAGAAATAACGCAGCTCTCCCAAATCCTTCATCTCAAACTTCTGCTTCAATAGCATTTTCACATGAAGGATATCTTCATCACTGTCACATGTCATAATCAAATCATCAACATAAATGACAAGTAGCATAATACCTTTCTCTGTTTTTCTCACATAAAGTGAGAAATCTGCCTTGGAAATCTGAAAGCCAATAGTGACAAGATACTATCCTATCTTGTCAGACCATGCTCTAGGTGCTTGCTTTAAGCCATACAATGCTTTCTTCAACCTGCAAACAAACTCAGGATGAACAACATGCACATAACCTGGTGGCTGCTCCATATAGACCTCTTCTTGCAAATCACCATGCAAGAAGGCATTCTTTACATCCATCTGATGTAAAGACCATCCCTTTGATGCAGCCATAGCAATGACTGCTCTTACAGTTGCCATCCTTGCAACCGGACTGAATGTTTCTTCATAGTCAATGCCATATGTTTGTGCATACCCCTTGACTACTAATCTTGCCTTGTATCTGTTCACAGAACCATCTGCATTGTGCTTCACCTTATAAACCCACTTACAGCCAATTGCATTCTTACCTTTAGGCAAAGGTACCAATTCCCATGTAGCATTTGCTTCCAAGGCATCCATTTCTTCATCCATGGCTTTCTCCCATTTTTCTTTTCCCATGGCTTGCTCAAAAGAAGTGGGTTCTGGTTCCTGTATCACTTTGACCATATATACATAGTGAATGGCTGTAAATCCATCATATTTCAGCCTATCCACAGGATACCTAACTCTGGTTGACCTGCGCAAAGTAGGTTCACTCCCAGGTACTCTCAAAACATCCCTGGTCTTCCTTACTCCAGGTGTAACAATAGAAGGAATACCCAACTCATCATCAATGCTCTGTTCTGAGCCACTGGATTCACCATCCACATAAGAATGACCTGCATTAACATCAAACATGGGCTGATCTACCTTCTCTTTTCCTTTTCGTGACACCTGCATACCACTATTTGCACTGCCTTGAGAAGATTCTCCTGATCTCAATCTGCCTGTCCATGGTGAAGAATGTGAACCACTGCTAGAGGACACTCCAGGTCCACTAATATTTTGTGACTGCTGTTGTGAATTCTGTGCAGCATTACCATTTTGTGCATCTACATCATCAATCACATTTACTGGTTTATACCAGCTACTCATCTCATCAAAAACAACATCTCTGCTCACTGTAAATTTACGAGTAGAAGGGTTATAGCATCTATACCCTTTTTGCTGCAGAGAGTAACCAATAAAGATGTACTTCTCAGCTTTTGGATCCAACTTGGATCTCAGCTCATCTGGCACATGTACACAGGCAATGCAGCCAAAAATTTTCAAATGAGAAATATCTGGTTTCCTACTAGTATACCTCTCCTCTGGAGTCATTCCATGTATTGCTGCAGTGGGAGTCCTGTTCATTATGTAGACTGCTGTAGCAACTGCTTCAGCCCAATAAAAATCTGGCAAGTCTTTTTCATTGAGCATGGCGCGAGATACCTCTCCAATATGCCTGTTTTTCCTTTCTGCAATTCCACTTTGTTGTGGGGTATGACTGCATGAATATTGCTGCTTTATGCCATGCTCCTGTAGGAACCTTGCAAACTCATTTGAGAGGTACTCTCCCCCTCCATCTGACCTTAGGCATTTTATTTGCAGGTCTGTTTCTTTTTCAACCATAGCTTTAAGAGTTTTGAAATGCCCAAAAACTTCACTTTTCTTTTTCATAAAATACACCCAAACTTTTCTGCTATAGTCATCAATAAAAGTGACAAAATAATGACAGCCTTCAAGAGATGTAGCTTTAGTAGTCCACACATCAGAGTGGATTAATTCCAATGGCTTCTTACTCTCTTGAACATGTCTAGGAAATGGTTTCCTTGCCTGTTTTCCAAATTGACATGCTTCACATATCTTATGCATTTCTGCAACCTTGAATTTGGGCAATCCTGTAACAATATTTTGGGCCTGCATTGATTTAAGTCGCTGTACATTAACATGACCAATGCGTTTATGCCAGATATCAATATCTGCAACTACACCAGTCCCATGTGCAAACATTGCTGCACTCAATTCACACATGTCTGCATCCAACGTAAACATTCTACCCTTCTTCTTTCCTTTTGCTATCAAGCGACCCTTATTTTTCATATCCTCAACAAAGCATCCATGAGGATTAAATTTGACCTGCAAGCCCTGTTCAACCATTTGACCAACAGAAACTAGATTCTTGGTGATATTCGGGACATGAAATACATCGGACAGGTATTTCTTTTTCCCATCCTGCATAGACAAAGGAAATTTTCCAATCTGCACAATAGGATGTGCAGTATCATCACCAGTCTCCACAAATCCTGATTTTTTCATTTTCCTTGCATCCTCCATCCATTCTTCATGACCTGTCATATGGTTTGATGCACTTGAGTCAACATACCACACATCGTTGCTTTCTTCTGCACTTGTCACAGAATTGTTCATGTGCTGCACCATAAACAAATGCTCATTTCTGTCATCACCCTGTCTACTAGAAGATGCATAATTTCCTTGTTGCAGTTTTCCATTCATGATGTCATTCTGCTTTTTATAGCAGTCTTTAGACATATGACCCATTTTACCACAGTAGTAGCATTCAACATTAATGTTTGCATTTTGGCCTCTTTGCCATCCACCACGACCTCTTTGACTCCCCCTGCCTCTAGAGTTACCACGTCCTCCTCCATAGGACTGGTTTTCTTGAGTTTGCTGCATATTCTGATTTCTACCACGGCCTCCAAATCGGCCTCCTCTATCTCTACCTCTACCTCTTCCAGCATTTGAGTAGAAGACAGCTTCTTTTGAAGTTCCTCCTGAAGAAGATGCACCACCATTTCTCTGCTCCTCAGAAATTAGAATAGCAATCAACTCCTCAAAATCAGGAAATCTTTCACGAACTGAAATGGATGTCCAAAACTGTGCATAATCCTTTCCTAGACCATTCAAGGTCACAGAAACTAAATCATCATCTTCCACTGGCGACCCAATGGAAGCAAGTGCATCTGCAATCTTCTTCACCTTCATGTGGTAGTCATTGATGCTCATATTTTCTCTTTGCACATTATGCAACTCTTGCTTGAGCTGCATTTTCGTGGCTTGCGCATTTGTGCTATACATTTTTGACAAAGTATCCCATGCCTCCTTTGGCGTACTTGCATCCTGAATATGCACAATCATAGAGTCTGAAATGCTGATAGACAGCCAGTACATAACTTTCTTGGCTCTCTCATGCCATGCTTTAAATGCCTGCATTTGCTGTTGATTGGGAACATAAGGAAGAACTGGTTCTTCTTCATTTCCTGCAACAAATTCCCAATATCCTTTTCCCATAAGGAAATTCGTCATTCTAAACTTCCATGCTTGGAAGTTGTTCTTGTCAAGCTTTTCTGTGACAATCTGTGAGAGAGAATCAGACGCCATTACAGAACACTGCAAAAAGTTCTGTCACTGCAAAGAACATAGCTTTAGCCTCACAAGGGCTAATCTGCAAAACTGACGAAAGTGGTATTTGACCACACAGTCACTCCCTAGTGACGATTTTGCATGAACAGGCAACAAGGATGATTCTGTAACTCCCAATGTCTCTGCACATAAGCATACGATGCAATTTCTACAGTAACTTTTCACCGACTTGTAGAACAGTTGTCGCACAGCATAAAACTGGGCCTTTTCTTGAGTGCGTGCAGAAAACTTCCACCTCCAAAACAGGCCCCGAAATGGTCTCAAATAAAAAAAACAGGGTCGCCAACGGCTAAATCCCTTTCCCGAAGCATATACTGCCCTCTTGCTTCACCACGAAGGGCGTCTCAACCTGAGACAGTGCACTCTTGCAATTTCCGGTTGTGCTACCTGCAGAGATTTGCTCCCAAAACAGAAAATGAAAGCAACATTGCTCCTCTTACCAGAACGCCGCAAGCTTGGCTTGCTTTCTTGAGCTCCTTACCACGAACAAGGCTCTGATACCATGTCAAGATTGTGGGAGAGAAGGAAGGAGTCTCACTTGTAGCTTTCTTGCTTGCACAATGGGGGAATACACACAAGGGTGGAGGCTGAAAACAATTTTTTTCTCTTCTTAGTTGTGTAAGCCAAAAGAACTCTCATACAAAGAAATAGAAGAACCCTATATATGGGTCTCAAACCAAAGACAACTAACTAAGGTGGCATACTAACTGAGCCACGAACTAGAGTAGATAAGGATAGCTATCATGTAGCTATTATTCATGGGAGGTGTACCAACCGCATCTGTAACTGACACGTCGGTGACATAAATGCACAACGGTCACCCTGGCATATCACGAGTGGAGCTCGATATCTCAACACTTCTCTTCTCTACTCTTCTATTGTCTTGCGCGGCTATGGAGGATGGAGCTTGTTGTGAGGTTGCTTGAGCTTGCCTCAAGGATCGTGTAGCTACCGGCATGCACGGGAAAGGAGGGTACTCAATGGCGCATGAAGGTAAGCTAACTACACCCCATAGGTAGGGAGGGCGCGTCGGCTATGTGAGAGGTAGCCATGGCCGCTCGGCTTGAAATGCTTGACCAATAAGCGGTTGGTAAGGCTCAGGGGTTAAGCTTGTAGCTCCCTTCATTTTGGTTCCATTGCTAGGACCAACGGAATCGAGCCTTGAGTGCCGTGTGCTTTGAATCAAGCATAGAGGTAGGGTTTTCAGCCCGAACTGGTGCTTGAGATAGATAGGAGATTTAGGTGGTTTGATCTTCGGAACAAGTAAGTATTTTGGTTTGTTGTTGAGTAGGCAAGTACGTAAATCAACCTCAGCCACTATTTTTGATTTTTATTGCGCTTGGATAGGATTAGGACCAAGGAAATAGGGAAAACAGAAGGGTTTTCTGTTGCTGTAAACAGGCTGAAAACTGGGAGAAGGGGCATAAAATCTAAATCTTGAGTAGATGGGTGCAAGAAGGGCAACCATAAGGTTGAAGGAGACTTGAGCAGAGAAATAAGAGGCTCAAAAGGTCAGGGGAGGCCTCATTTTACAGTTAGACATTGATAGAGAGAGAGCTTGAGAGAGAGAGTGTGAGTGCAGATACATAAGGGGTCCAATTCGATCTTTTTGCTATCGCCCAGCCATCCCAAGTATTCCTTGACCTTCTCTGAGTTGTGCTTGTTTGATTTGGAAAGTTGGAGCTTGTGCCAAGACCCCCACGTGTAGCATTCGTTACTCGCATCCTTGCAACTACACCGCGGCAAACGTAGTCGGACAAGGCTGTAGGTGTTTGAATCCCAAAATTGGACACTCGGGCTGTCTGACTCTCGGAGTCAGACCATTCAACTCTACCAATTGGATCACCTGTGGTTTGATCGGAGCACTCGCCCGATTGAACATACCACCTTAGACTCGAGCCACCCGGTCCGATCGGACCAACTATGTGATCGGACCGTTCAACTACTAGTCAGACCCTACCATGTGGCAGTAGGACCCATTTTTAGACTTGGACCCACCTGTCCGATCGGACCACCGTTAGATAGTCAGACCAACTCCAAGGCTCCATTGAGTGATCTGATGGTACGCAGATCTAGCAGGGTCAGCTACCCTGTTGAAAGATTTGGTTTTGAAGGTTATGCAGCTCACCATTATTCTTATATGGTGAAACTAGTTGAGGATGTTGATCCCACTTGTTTTGAGGATGCTGTTGGCCATGCTCATTAGGATGAAACAATGAATGAGGAGATGGCTGCATTAGAAGCCAATAAGACTTGGGATTTGATACCCTTACTTAAGGGTAAGAAAGCTATTGGCTGTAAGTGGGTTTACAAAGTCAAGCATAATGCAGATGGTTCAATTAGCAGGTATAAAGCTAGGTTGGTTGCAAAAGGCTATGCTCAAACATATGGCATAGATTATGAAGAGACATTTAGTCCAGTTGCTAGGATGGCAACTGTTTGATGTGTGATTGCCTTGGCAGTAGCCAAAGGTTGGAGTTTGCAGCAAATGGATGTTAAGAATGCCTTCTTGCATGGTGAATTGCAAGAAGAAGTGTACATGGAGCAGCCAACAGGTTATGAGGATTAAGAGCATCCCACATATGTGTGCAGGTTAAAGAAGGCGCTCTATGGGCTGAAGCAAGCACCTAGAGCATGGTCTGACAAGATTGGAGAGTATCTTGTCAATATTGGATTTTGTATTTCTGATGTTGATCACTCACTTTATGTGAGAAAGGGAGATGCAGGTTTGGTCATCATAGTCATCTATGTGGATGGATTGATTATTACAGGTGACAGTGACAATGGGATTAGCGAAGTTGAAGAAGAAGTTTGATATGAAAGATTTGGGTGACTTGAGATACTTTCTTGGTATTGAGGTGATCAGATGTGATGATGGTATATGGCTATTCCAAAGGTAGTATGGCTTGGATATGTTATCCAAGTATGGTATGACAGCACATAAGCCTCTTTCAGTACCATTGGAGCAAAATGTGAAGGTGAGTGCTGACATTGGGGATGAGATAGAAGACCCTACTATGTTCAGGAGGATGGTAGGGAGTTTAATTTGCATGACTATCACAAGGCCAGACTTGAGCTATGCTATTGGCCTTGTCAATCAGTTTATGCAAATGCCTAGAAAGCCTCATTTAGATGCAGTTAGACGTATATTGAGGTATGTGAAGTCCACTTTACATTATGGACTTTTTTATGAGGCAGGTAAGGACATACAGGTCTTTGGATACACAGATACAGATTGGGCTGGTAGCATGTCAGACAGAAGATCTATAAGTGGATTCATGTTTTCCCTTGGTAGTGCAGCAATTACATAGAGTAGCAAAAAGCAACCTACGGTTGCTTTATCAAGTACAGAAGCTGAGTATAGAGGTGCTGCTATGGCAGCATGTGAGGTGGTATGACTGCAAAAGTTATTAGGTGATTTGGACATGCAGGGAGATGGTCCAATTTTCATTCATTGTGATAACATGAGCAGCATACAACTAGCTAGGTATCCAATGTTCTATGCTAGGACAAAACACATTGAGGTGCACTACCACTTTGTGAGAGAGAAGGTACTTGCAGGAGAGATTGACTTGGTATATGTCAGCACACAGAATTAGATAGCTGACTTTTTCACAAAGGCATTGGGTGCAGAGAAGCTTCAAAAGTTTCGAAGCTTACTTGGAGTTGCATAGATAAAATTGAGCTTGAGGGGGAGTGTTGAGATGGCAAGCTCAACACGTGCGGACATTGATGATGGACCGCCTAGCTAGATGAGTCCGCACATCTATACTTAGCACGTTGGTGGTCATTATGATACTCACATAGCCACTAACTTATCACTTATTATATTTAGTTTGTTACACATACCTACAGCTGGGAAAGATATAACGCTAGTTGATTAGTGTAGTCGGTTATGCACTGTTTGACTTAGAAGGCCACTTTCCTTTATGTTGTATCTTATCTATATTTTGTGTACATTGTATAATGTGTGGAAGAAGAAGTAGAAAGCAACAAAAAAACGTTTTGTCATGCATCTCTCTTCTTATGTTCTTGAGTGAGCTTCCTCTTTTGTATACAATGTGTGTTTGGCACAGCAGCTCAAGCACATCCCCCCATCACGCGATTCTTGACATTCTCTATGTGTGTGCTCTATACTCAAATCATTTTTAGAACTTTTTTTTATGGAAATGAAGCTTAGCTAATGGGCTTCTACAGCCCTATGATCGTGGTCAACGTCGCGCTATGTGGAGAGAGATCAGGGCATATGATCAGAACATGCACAGTTCTAAACAACGTGAAGAAATTTTAGTAATGCTGAAGCATATGATGGTCAATCTTGCACTCTGAGGTGCCAAGAACTGGTGACTTGAGTAGAGGAACAACTCCCCAAAAGGAAGCACTGAGTGATATGGCCTGTAGAGTGAGATATGAAGGATCCAAGTGGATAGGGTACAGGCTAGCTATGGCTGCCAAACAGTGGGTATGAGATTTAGGTGAAGAATGGGAGTCATACACTCAAATTGAGCTAGACTGAGATGAAGAGGACCCGAGAGGAGTGAAAGGAGAGCTGGGCCATGCTCAGATGAGTTCTGATACCATGTTACAATGTTAGATCTAGAGCATGGCAGAAGCTATGGTGGATAGAAGATGAAGGTTAGATTCATGTTGACATAGATAATGAGTAGACAACTGTTACACAAGTAAATTAGGTTCCAAGATGAAATCTTGGACTCATAAACACAATCTTGTGTAGTGGACTGAAAATGACACTAACTGAAAGAGGAAAGCATCATGATATTGCATTAAAAAAGGAGAGCAAGCAGTACAATGCTTTATAGGAGTAGACTAGGATGCACTTTCCACCATTGTGCATATGGGATTGTGCATCCTGAGCCCACACTGCTCCATACAAAGAGGCTAAGCCAAGTGTGATTGCCAATATCTCAACAAATACTTTCTATCAAGATGCCATCAACATACGCCTAAATCCTAGGGTAGTGTTTCTCCACATGTTTCCACCATTTGTTGCCCACTCAATTGACACCAAATGTTCTACAACATAACATGTTTGTAGAATTTTCTTGAACTCCTTTTTTGAACGTTAGGTGATAACCATATTAATTATAGCAAATTCACATCTGGCTTGACTTCACATAGAGCATTTGCTAAGTCAAACTTATAGAAGTTTACAACAACCTTTTTTCCTTGCCACACCATCCTCTCTTTCAGCTTTTTGACAACCTTGATTCACCCTCTCAATCCCTCACTCCCTCACACTCTCACACTCCCTCCCTCAAGAGCACACACACAAGCAAGATGAAAAGAAGAAGAGAAGAAGAGAGGACTCTTGTTAGCCTCACACCAAAGAATGAGCTTCCATTCACTTTTGAACTTTATATATACAAACCCTAAAACCCCCATGGGCGCCCATCCCTTTTTACATGACCGGCCATTGTGGGAAGGTCCCTTTTTCTAATTCCCTCTTCTTGCTTCATGGCCTAAGCCTATACCCGTCTATTCTTTTACAAGTGGTACATGAGGGAGCTTGGTGCTCTTTTACAAGAGTTTTTAGAGTTTTTGAGGCGCCTTTCCTTTAAAATTGCTCTTTTTGCCTCAGTTTAGCTTTAGAGGATGCCTCTATGCCTTTGCTCTTTTTCCATTATTTTTCTGCTTTTTTCTTCATTTTCCCGCCATTTCGATTTGAGGTTAACATTATTCCCCTTCGAGGTGGGTGCCAGTCCCATGGCACGTCGAGCTATTTGTTAGGGAAGGGTAGGCTGTTGGCAAGTTGTTGGTCAGGCGATGGTAGGGCTATATGTGGGCTAGGGGCTGCCTTGGAAGCATGGGAAATGATGTTAAGTGGATGATGGGGTCTCCGAAGTTGATGGTTTGGCACATCTTGCAGTATCTGAAAAGAGAAAGTGTGGTGCTCTACCTAAGGGGAGTGTTTGCTTTACTGTGGGGTGTCTTGTGCTCGTGTTGGTGGAACGGGGAGGTAGGTCTAACCACAAGTAGGCCTGGGTGATGTCCCACACTTGAGGACCCCGTTCATGCGGTAGGGGGTGCGGTGAGTGTAGGCTAGGTTGACAGGTCTAACCATAGTCAAGTGTTACCTCCCTAGGTGTGTTCTACCCTTGGGGTGCCCTAAGTGTGAAGGGGGGGCGAAAAAGGGCTAGGGGGTTAGAGGAACGGGGCCGGCCGACTGAGGCCACTAGACGCGTCTAACTTAAGGACCCCTAGGTGGAGGGATTGTGAGCCATGCGTCGTGACTTGCATGCGGATCTTTTTTTTTTTGGGTTTAGCTGTAGGGAATTGTTAGTCCTCGTCCTCAGGAGGGGGTGGTGAAGGAGCTTTAATGGAATAGCTCAAAAATCTCCAGCTCTGCATGAAATTCTTAATATTCAAGCGAACCTGGAGAGGAGTGGTGGAGAGGAAAGGATGGCTACAACGGGTGAAATGGTTGTCGCTCATGTCTTCAAGAACAACGAGGCAGAAAGAAGGGAGGAGGTTGGCTCGCATCATTAGGCGGGTCATTGCACAGCTATCAATTGCATTAGGATAAAAAAAGAGCGGGGGAAGGCTACGTTCGGCAGAGGTGGGGTCTTGCCTAAGTAGGATTTTTAGGAGCCTAAGGTAGTTACAAGTGGTGATGAAGGCGGGATCCCGGTAGGAGGAGAAATCAGCGATAAAGCATGCCATGGTGGCATCTAAGCTGTTGGAGGTGAAGGTGAGGGCCTAGGCTAAAGTGGTGGTACACGGGGTTGTATATTACAGGGAAGTGTTAACAGCCATGGGCATTTGTATCAAAGTCTACACCTATTCATTGATGAGGGTACGCCATGTAGGTAGGGTCGTTCCTCTCTGAAGGGCAAGTGTTATAGAAGGCCATCCATGCGAATATGTTGTCGTTGCAGATGCGCCTTCGCCACAGTGGTTGGCACTCATATCTAGGCACGGACCGAGGCACTTCAAAAACTTTATTCTACCAGTATTCGCATCCTTGATGCCCTAGAGGGTGGGATTCTTCTCTCTTTCCTTCAGCCACTGTTGGCTTAGTCAGCTTTTGACGTTGATCACCTTGTCCACTATTTTAGTGACGAGGACTCTGCGCAGGGAATTGGGGATAAGGAAGCTAAAGGTGAAGGGCTACTTCTCATGTTTCTGTCTCTCCCAGAGTATGAGCTTTGCATGAAAACTAGGAGGCATGTCATTTGGGCATGGCACGAGGGGTATAGATGGTTGGGCCATAGGGTTGGCCTTTAATCTTTGTCTGGCTTCTTCCACCAGTTTCCTCCTCTTCTCCCTTAGGGTGGTTTTCCTCTTTGCAGATGCATCTGCTGGCTGCCCTTGCCCTTCAAGATGGGTGAAGGGGGTTGTGGAACCACTTCTTCTTGGACTCCGCTTAGGTCGATGTGCAGTTCTGTCTCACTCCCTGAGAGCTCTTGCTGTTACATCCCTTCTACGAACCCCAGAGCATCAATTTCCTGTGGTTTTAGGCATGTAATGGGTTGGGAGGGCATTTGTAGCCCTGCTCGCATCACTCAAATGCCCACGGCATCACACATGTAATGGGTTGGGAGGGCATGTGTAGCCCTAATCGCAGGGCTCTGCAGACTATGCTCAGTTTTGTTTTTACTGCCTCCAAGGACTCCCCTTCCTCCTCATGAGTGGCATCCATCAAGGTGCTCAAGAAGATTTGTTGTTGAGTATGGAAGGTCACTTGGGCTGCCTCTACTCTGCCTTCTGCTAGGATTTTCTCTTTCTCCACCAGAGCTAGGCAATGCGCCAAGGTCTTCACTCTTTGCTCATTCTGGCTTGCCCACTCTTTGGCCCTCTTTTTCATTTCTTCCATGCCTTCTCCGTATCTTTGCACCAAGGCTGTGAGCCGCTGCTGTTGATCTTCCAACTCTCTGCTCATTTGCTCCTGCTCTTCTCTTTCGAGGCTCAGCCTTTCGATCATTGTTTCCATTTCTCGATGGTGGTGCTCTTCTTCTTGTTTCCTCCCTTCCTCCCCTACGGTAAACTCCTTCGTGCCTTGCTCGATCCGCCCTATTTTTGCTGCTAGATCCTCATGTTGCATGATCAAAAGATTATATTATTTTTGCATCTTCACGAGCTCTTGCTTTTAATCTATGAGCTGCCAACGCCAGCTTTGCTGGTGCGCAGATCGGATGCTGTACGCTTGCGTAGTGAATGCCCGAAGGTCCCCAAGAACAAAAGAACTCCACTTTTTGCACAAAACTCAAGGTAAAAAGCATGCATGACATGAACAAGAGACCAATTGGGTGCAATCTCCCCCCATGCCTTGTGTGAGCGCTCCACAAACCATGTATTTTATGTATTAATCATCTTCAAGCTCAAATAATAGCCCAAATTACAAAATAGCAAGCTTTTAGCTTTTGAGTTTGCTTTAGCACAAAATAGAAATAAAGCTAATGGGCGGTGCCCAAAGAGTCAGGCGTACCCAATACAATGTCCAAGTACAATAACATAATCGTGTGCCCATGCGCATATAAAATAATAAATAAATATCCAACGCCTCAATAAATAGGCGCGACAAAATATAGGTGCCATGCCTAAGGTATGCGTCCATCAAAATATAAGTGATAATTCGAATACTCGCTATCCTCCAATGCTTTCCTCCACCACTGCTGCTATCTCTACACATCAACTGAAGCATTCACAATCGTTAGTAAAATAATACAATTAAACCGACAAAAGTGAATACCTAGCAGTCTTCAGCTACATAAATAAATCAACTGGTTAGAAATCAATCCTAACCTTAATTTATTACGAGTGCGCACTCTAAACTCATAAACGTTTATTAATTTAATATGCATTTTGCGGAATCACCCGCTATGGAATCACCCATGTACACACTAAATTAATGAAACACCCGAAAAGGATAGGCGTCCCCATCAACTTCTTGCACAAAGAATCCACTTTGTGTATGAGCCCTGGTCATCAAAGTTTATGGAGTCCACCGTAAAACCTCATGGAATCCACCGTGTCACGGAATCCACCGTGAGATATGCCTCCTGGCATCATTTGCTCCTTTTCTTCTTTGGTCTTTATTTCCCTCTTCAGGTTGAGAATTTCCTTTTGTTGCGTAGCCATTTGCTCTGTCTTTTCGAGATAGAAGGCCGCTACTGCTTCCCTTTCTGCTTCCAACTCGACCACTGCGATCCTCCTTTCCTCCCTTGCCCTTTCTAATTGCGAGAGCAATTCATCAATGTATTCATCATGATTTGCGTGTGGCGTCATAGTGGTGGGGATTGGGGTGGTTGAGGCTTCCATTTTTTGGCATTTTGGCTCTTGCCTAGATTCGGCATCTGTAGTTGGTCTTTTGTGCCCGGTGGTTATGGCCTCCTTGCTCCTTCCTTGTGCTAGTTCCTTATTGATAAAGTATTGCATCCATGCTACAAAATTGTTCACATCGGTGCTGGCTGGGATGCTTGGGGTGGCAGTGGTGGCTTCGTTGGTGGGTACCAAGGGGCTCGAAATGGGATGGATGGGGGCCTTACCCTTGCCCTCGATGACCATGTATGGCATGGCTTCAGGTACTTATGCGCTTAAGCCAGGTCTATCTTCGCTAGGCGGACTTAGGGTCCCTAGGCCATTGAGTCGGTTCTGTTGTTCTATAGACCAGCGAGTTGCTTCGGCCATGTCTTCCTCAACCTGTCTTCTCAACTCTGCCTCCTCTTCCATAACTCTTCTTTTTCTCTCTTCTTCTATTTTCCTTGCTTCCTTGGCCAACTTTTCAGCTTCTTCCTTCTCCTTATTTTTCCACTTCATCGCCTCTCTTAGGGATTCCTTTTTTGCTCTTTCCAGATCTTCTTCTTCCTTTTTCCTGCTCGCCTTCTACTTCTTCTTTTGAGTTGCCTTCGCAACGAACTCCTTTGTTTTTCTTCATCCGGATTGAGCCTCTTGCTCCTCCTTCTCTGTCTCGATTTCTGTCCAGTCACTCGATTGCTCCTCCTTTTGATGGGTCAGCGACCTGTCTGGGGTCTCATCTGCTCCTTTGCTTCCCCGTTGGGCCTCTTTCATAGCCTCTTGGATGATGGCCGTCAGTATGCTTCCATACCTGATGAAGGAGGCTTTCGAGGAAGGTGTCTTCCTCTCTGTATTCTTAGATGCGGGGGATTCTCCACCTGCTTGTTTGTTGCCCAAGGCTAGTGCTTTGGCCGCTTGATCTATTGTTTTGCGCATGTAGCCATTCCAATCCAACTCGTCCAGGGTGCGGGTTGCCACATTCTCCAGCACATGTACACTGATCCAATGCATGAGGGACTTGTAGCATTGGCTGGAGAAAGGCCATGCACCAACTTTGCGTGTATGTGAATCTCAGCATCGGGGATGTCTTGTAAGATGATGCCGTCGTTTTTCAAGACTTCTTCCGTATTCATCTACAACAGGGCATACACATCCCTCTTACATTTTTTCTCCACCCTAGGTTCCAGCCCCAGTGCTTTCTTCATGAGAGTGGAATTTTGGTGCCGAGAAGTGCTTAAAAATAGCTAAAAATTATGAATATCAAGGGAAAAATATTTAACGTCAAAGGCGGTGGCTCGATCTAGGACGATTTTAAGCGCCAAAGTGCTTTAAAGGCACACGAGCGACACTCATTGATTTTTCATAATTTTTCAAATAGTCGTGCGGGTTGACACGAGTTACTGGTCAATGCGGGATGCCAAGCCGAACACCCAGGATTTTTCAGAGCTCAATTCCGAGTTCGGACTGGGAAATGGCCAAGAATTGGTTAAGATTTGAAGAGGTGGACATGAGTTGGGCCAAGTGGTAAGTGACCCTTGGGGTCTTGGAAGCATTTTATGCCAAACAAAATCGTGGCATGAAAGATGAGTGAAAAAACGTGGAGAAAACGTGGAGGAAGATGACGCCCGAAAAATGCGCCATGAATGGATGAGAGGCATCATGGTTGTTGCAAACCCCCCCAATTGATTATGGGGCTTCATTCCCCTCTGTCTGTGGACTCTATCGCCGTGCTTTGCTCCTCCAATGGCGGTCTCTATGAAGAATTCTGATTTCAGTCTTTCTCTCTCCTCCCTCTCTCTCCCCTAAAGGCAGATTCATGTGGTAAAGAGGAAGAAGAAGAATGGATGATGGATGCTTGCCCAATGAAGACCGGGTTGCTCCATGGTGTAAGAAGATTGAAGATTGCTGAATGTGGACTATCATGAGTAGTAATGGTGGCTGGAAATCAGTCCCGAGATATGGCAAATAAAAACCCGCAACCCGCAAAGAACGGTAATCTCATTTTTATAAAGGGAAATGGTGTTTTTATGCAATTTGCTTCATGAATTCTTGTTCCCATGAGATGATAATGCATTATAATGTTGTCTTCAATGTCTTTAAACTATTTATGCTCAGAAAATCAGAAAATCATAAGTGTTGTGGATGAAATTAGTAGTGAAAAATCCGTAAATATACAAAATATGGAAAAATTGGGTGTTTTTGAGACATCAATGGAAAATATCATAAGACACACCAACTAAACTTGTCTTTTTGCTGCAAATGAACGTAAGGGCCACAACCCATAACTCATTTTTAATTTTTAGTCATTAAATATTGCAAAAAATAAGAGAAAAATAAGGAAAAAATAGGGGAAAAAGGGATTTTGAGTGCCGAAAATTAAGAAAAATAAGAACCATGTTTGTGGATGTATGGGGGGTCTGAAGTATGAGGTTTAGTCTCAGTTCAGCCCTACCTCTATGTTATAGTGAGTTTTTATGGCTTTTTATGCAATAAAAATATGAAAAATGAACCCTAAACCTATGCAATATGCACAACCTAAACGGGTGAGAGGGAGAGTGTATGAAAGGTGTTTAAATGCTGAAAGAAATGATGAGAAGCTTGCTAGTTTTATGCATATCATATAGATTGATCGTTTATTTAAAATAAGAACTTAGTAGCACGAGGGTTTCTCGATGCTAGGTTCATGCAATGCAGCATACAAGCAATAGTCAAAATTCATTGAAAGAATGTTTTTGCACTAAGCACAAATGCTGATTATCTTAATTGTTTGAGCACGTGGACATTCACAATTTGCATGAAGCATGAAATTTAAAAGTATTAGGCAATACCTCCTGGATGCATGGCAATTGCTTTCTAGAGACATGACCAACGTTGAGTGAGTAAGGTTGCCCAAGCTGTAGGCTAGGCGTTGGGTTTAAGGGAAAGTAAAGTGAGGAAACATGGTATATCTCCTGGAAATACACGGATCATAAAAGAGAGAAGGTTGTGTTCGTATGTGTTATATATGTTTAGCGACGCATCGAGGGGCCAATCCCCAAGATGTAGGAGAGTCGCAGTGAGGTAGCGGCATTCAGTTGTTGGAGGACCTCCTATGTTTGTACTTTGCACTATTTGGCAATATGCTGGGACTCCCTCTGAGGAGTATTGATTGGGTTAGAGTTGGACTACAAGACGTGATACAAACGCGAGATGTTTAGGAAGATGAAGTATGTGTCATCCACGCTCCTGGCCGCGAGGCCGTGGGGTTGTTGAGCGCATGATAGAGGTCCGGCTAGTGCATGAGCCAGTGCCGGCCCGTTTGAGGTCCCATCAGTGGTGCGTCTGCCGGGAGCCGCTTAGAAGTGGCGGTCCTCGAATCCTGGTTGTCTAGGGGGGACCAATTAGCAGTTTATGCCAAAGGATACTGGGATTGATCCGTTATTTATTGATAAGCATCGTCTAGTAGAAATCCAAAAGCAAGAGAGAGACGAAAGAGCTAGGCGACGTGCTGAAGTCTTTAGGAGATATTACCCTAAGCGTAGCGGTGCTGAACCCTTACAAGGGGGTGGATCTAGTGGTTTTGGTGCCACAAGCATTAAGTTAGAAGAAGGTGGAAGCCCTAGTGCTCCCCTTTCTTCCATAAGTCAGTCTACATCAAGTGCGGGAGGTGTAACCCCACCGTCCCCTATTCCTAGTGCAAATCCAATTTCCGTCATGGCGCAGCCTATTGCAATTCCTGCAGGAATGACAGATTTGCCGGCTCTAGGTTACCCGCTACCCATTTTTAATGGGCTAGTTGAGGAAGATGTGGAACTCCACATCAGGGAGTTCCAAAAGCTGATGTTTAACTATCGCATCCAAGAAGAAGGACATTTAATGATGTTCTTCAATATGAATCTCAAAGGAAGAGCTGCCATATGGTATCATGGTTTAGAAGTCGGAACCATATTGAATATTGATGCATTTTATGGAGCTTTTCGAAGGGAGTTTGCCCCTGAAAGGGGTGGGCAATATTGGTTGTGTGTACTCAATGTAACCCACCAAGAACCACACGAGGATATTCGTGCTTATGCGAAGAAAATAAAAGAGGTTTTCCGTAAGTTGGACACCTCTATTCCTATCCCCGCATGCCCAATTGCAATATTTCCTACATGGTTTGGACTTTAACATCCAGTTGCAGTTGAGTAGTGTCCCTTTGGGGGATATAGATACTGCCATTACAAGAGCACAAGAAGTGGAATCCCGACTACAAGCAGCCTATGCTTCTCGAGGCAATTCGAATATGGGTCTAGTATTGGGAAATAATATGGCGATGGTCAATGGCAGTGGTAGCCAAGGGATAGCGATGGCTAATCCTAATGGGAGAGGGAACATGATGCAGAATGTCCCTTTATTACCAGCTCCCCCTAGCATGTCGATGCCTACGGGCAGTCAAATGGCTCCAAATGGTGGAGGCCAGGCAGTTAATTCTAATACCATGCCTGTGGCTCAACAACCAGTGCCTAATCAAATTGTTAGGCCGATGGAACAACTGGGTAATGATCAAGGCTACGAGTCAAGCGCTTCCAATGTTCTTGGCGAGGTTAAGGACATGATGAAGCATTATATCGACATGATTATGGAGCAATATCGACAAATAGCTGTTGATTTCAACTTTCTTAAAAAACAACAAAATTTGATAGGAAGTAGATACCCAGATGAGGGTGCACCTTCGCGGTTTAGTTGCAAATGGTGTGGTGGGCAACACTATCCAAGAAATTGCCCAAATGTCAAGTGCGACATCTGTGGAAAATCTGGCCATTTAGCAGCCACTTGTTGGAGTAAGATTAGTTCCCTCCAGCGAGGTAGTCGGCAACCAGGGCCTGTTAATCATCGTGCCCAAGGAAATGATTCCCAGCGAGAAGACGGGCCTAAACAAATACTTCAACGACCAAAGACTACAGTAGAGGAGCTCCCTAGTGGTAGTGGGGTTAGTTTGATTGAGGCTGTGCGCGTTAATGACGCTGAAACCTCTAATCTGCGAGTTGTCCTTACAAGAGGTCAAAAGGGTAGAGAGGCCGACAAGGATAAGCCTGTCGACCGAAACCCTAAACAAGGCGACAAAGGAACGCAAGTTTTGGATCCTGCCATGGAAGGGGGACCTTTGAAGCCCGTGGAGAGTAAAGCCAATGTTAAGAAGGATAAGGAATCACCAAAGAAGAAGGTGAAAGTTAAAAAAGAGGCAATAAAGCCGGGTCAGCGACCTAAAGAGCGGATGGTTTGGCGTGAAAAGCGAACTCTATCGAACTATCATGAATTCGATTTGGCGAGCTCTCTTTGCGAAGTCAAGCCGGATGTGAATCTTTTATAGCTTATTAAGCTTTCTCCAGGAGTATGCAAGGAATTTAGAAAGATCTTGCATACCGGGTATATCGTAGAACCTTTGGGTGTTGCGCGAGTTGGTGATGATTGGTTTGAGCATGCTGAGAAGCATTGCCCAAGGGTTGCAGCCTATGTCGATGGGATATTAGTAGATTATGCCATTGTCGACATGGGATCATATGTTAACATTATGAGTTCTGAACTAATGGAAAGGTTGGGTCTTGCGATCCAGAAATATACCTCCACAATTCTCAGAATGGCATATGATAGTTTGAGGCAGCCGGAAGGCTCATTACTAAGGTCCATGTCACTGTTGCAAATGTAGAATGCATGTTGGACTTTAGGGTGATTCGTTTTGCAGGGCGTCCAAGTTACCAAGTATTACTTGGACAACCTTGGATCTTGTAAGCGGACTGCCAAGTGGATATACCCACCGGTCGGCTGATATTTGGTAGAGGTGCCCAGCGTGTGGTGGTTGATGCCTACCCTGAGTCTCCGCAGAGTGAGAGAGCTCCTCTATCTTCTACAGAATTGGAGACATTGGAGGATTTATCCGCCAGTGAGACATCATCAAGTGATGAGTCCAAAGAGGGATCCACCATGGAAGACATCTATCAGATCACTTTGAACGAGCCGATAGAGGCCCAAGATTGTATAAGAGAAGCAGATGTTATCGAGCTAGACCTTGGTACGCCTGATGAGTCCCGACCAATCAAATTAGGTTCTATGCTTAGCACAACGGAAAGGGAGGACTATGTGTCCTTGATTCAGGAATTCCGCGATATCTTTGCCTGGAGTTATGATGAGCTGAGAGGCATTCCTCCTAGCCTGGCCGTGCATACAATTTTGTTGAAGGAAGGAAGTCGTCCTGTGCGTCAGAAAGTAAGGCGTATGCCTTTTGAACTGAGGGACGGGCTGTTTGAAGAGTTATAGAAGCTTCGGAAAGCAGGTTTGATTTTTCCTGTGCAACACACGGAATGGTGTTCGCCAGTTGTGATCAGAA
This sequence comes from Lygodium microphyllum, assembly GCF_053477565.2. NCBI lineage: Eukaryota > Viridiplantae > Streptophyta > Polypodiopsida > Schizaeales > Lygodiaceae > Lygodium > Lygodium microphyllum. The sequence continues at coordinate 93,863,744 of NC_141164.1, forward strand.
AGAAGAAGAATAATCAAATCCGATTATGTGTAGACTTTAGGGAGCTGAATAAGCAGACAGTTAAGGACTACTACCCGTTGCCATTTATTGACCAGATTTTGGATCAATTAGCGGGTAGGGAGATATATTTGTTTATGGATTGCTTTGCAGGATATATCCAGATGGCAATTGCAAAAGAGGACAAGTTGAAAACAACTTTTATTGCTGTCTTTGGTACTTTTGCGTACCATGTGATGGCCTTTAGTTTATGCAATGTGCTTGGTTCATGGCAACGAACAGCAGATAAGACATTCGGTGACATATCCCCTGAAGAG